>NW_028301554.1:16347500-16497500 GCF_042242905.1 Orbicella faveolata
GATAGGCCAGAAAATTTTTGGGCTTCGCTTACTCATCGATTATTCATTGATCATCGCCAATAATCAATGACTAATCAACTGATTACTCATCGATTACTCATTGATTACCAATTGATGTCATTGATCATCGATTAGTTATGTCAGGTAAAACTGATAAACTCGTGGCCCTCTGAATAAAATAAAATAGATAATAAAAATAATAATAACAGTAAAAGTAAACTGACCAATTGACTCCACCACTGACAACACTAAAACAGCTTGACAGTCCACGACGGCTAGGTGGCAAACGCGGGGCCGGGGTCCCAGGGTACGGGGTACGGGGTACGGGGTCCCGGGGTGTGGAAAACGCGGGGTCTGGTGGATAACGCGGGGTCTAAGTGGAAAACGCGGGGTCTGGTGGAAAACGCGGTGTCTACGTGGAAAACACGGGGTCTAAGTTGAAAACATGGGGGAAACGTTTTTTCAAGAAAATATGAATTTTCCTCACTTAAATGAGAAGTCGAAATTTTGTCATTTTAAAATTGCAATGAATGACCCAAATCATTTTCACGGCGTGAATAGCAACTGTTAGGAATTTTTTTCTTTGTTTTGCGTTAAAAGCCTTCATGTAATGTGTGCTTAGCCTGCAAATACAGCCGCCTCTCATTCGCTCCCGCTACTACGTGCGAAGCGGCTGTATTCGCAGGCTAGTGTGTACTAACCTTACTTTATTTCCAAATTGAAATCAGTAACCGTTCGACCGGAGAAGATAATATTATTAAATTCCAACAGAAAAAATACATGGCCGCAGTTGCACATAAAATTGGCGAGACAAGCGGCGCTGCCAGTTAAATGGCTTGTTTGGGAAAATATTCCATTTTTAGAATTTGTTTTCTCAAAGTACACCTTTACCTGTGCATTTATTTGTTTCTTTATTTGTCAATCCACATTTTTTTTATCTTACTGTTTTTTAGTGCTGAAAAAATTTTCAAGGCTTTTAGTTTGAATTCCATCAATCAGATTGTTAGAACTTTAGGACGCGCAGTTGACAAGTTGTTGAATGGTTCAAGGGTTAATTCACACGAGCAGTTTATTTTTGGAAAGCAAAGCTTGAGTTTGTTTCGAGGCAACACGGCTTTCCAAGGAAACCGAAGGTGTAATTTCTCACAATTTCTAAACATGGTCAAAACTGGACTGTTTTTTACTTTTTTTTCCTAAAAGTGAACTGCTAACTATGAAAATCGTGAGTTGAATATACCATTTGGACTGATTGAAATATACGCGATATGAACAGTCTACCTCAGGCGGTGTGAATTTTTTAATAATTATTATTTTTATTGCTTAAATTTTATTTCTAGTTTATTTATGTATTTATTCTTTTAATTCACTTTTAAATTCTCTTATTTCTATTTTTTCAAATATTTTTCTAGACTCCGTAGATCCGCACTCCGCACTCCGCGTTTTGCGAACAGCCAAAAAAAAAAAAAAAACACGCATAGATGCCCCATGCAAAAGAAAACCGCTGCACGGCACGTTGGCTTTTGCATGGTTTTCTTTGTTACGAAAAGTTTCGTTCGCTCTTTTGATCGAAAAACGCGTTTCACGCCGAGAGGCAGAATTGATTTTCATTGCAATTTTAAAATAACAAAATTTCGACTTCATATTTTCTCGAAAAAACGTTTCACCCGTGTTTTTCACTTAGACCCCGTGTTTTCCGCGGAGACCATGCGTTATCCGCCAGACCCCGCGTTTTCCACTTAGACCCCGCGTTTTCCACCAGACCCCGCGTTTTCCACACCCCGGGACCCCGTACCCGGGGACCTCGGCCCCGCGTTTTCCATCTAGCCGTCCACGACAGGTACAAGGTATTTTTGGTGGTAAGAAAAACAGGGAGCCCATCAAGGACCCGGTCCATGGACCACGAGTCTAGTTTCCCAGTTTACATAAATCTATCAGACGGTATCGATATTTAGTGAATAAATGTCAAATGTGCTAAAACCCTCACCTGTTGTCATTTTCAGTGGGTGTATTGCTTCTGGGAAGCTCCAGTTGGATACCGTTTTGAGAGACTTTCTTCCAAATAGCCGAACACGCCACCGTATTGTACTATTGTACTAAATATTTTGACTAACAGTACGGTTACCTAAGCACGGGTTAAAAATCCTCGTACAAACCGAGTTTTCCTCAGAAAACATTTTTGAACCTCACTACAAGTTAGTAGGGATAGATTTACTACCTTTCTGTGTGATTTACGCGGCAGTAGGTCTATCCCTTGGAACAGTCTCACCGGTTCATTTCGAAATGGCCGCCATTATTGCTATTTCTGTTGTTGAAGTCTTAACCTCGTTCCCAAGGCCTTCTCCACTGTTCAAATGACGTGTGTTTGGGTACCCCCGTAAGTATCCCCAGTGGGGCGGGGATACCCAAAACACTGAAAGCGTAAAACTAGGGCAAGTGAAATCATTCATAATTCTGCTCAAAACTCATTAATCCTCTTACGAAGCTTTGACTCAAAAATTTAAGCGTTCTTTAGAATACGTCTCTGAAAATAGTCGAAATTCATATATAACAGACTGCCTGATCTAAGACCACAGCTGACGACGACATACAAAACCGGATTCACGCGCCAAAGTTCCTTGTATGAACATGCGCTTGGTGCCTATCGATAACCTTGAAATGCATGGTATTTTAGTTCGGCGATTGAATTTAATTAATAGGCGAGGGAACACACTGAGATACTGCCGTCACGCAATATGCAGGTCTCAAGCTGTGACTGACCTCTGTGTATGTTGCCTGTCTGAAGTAACCTTTGTCTGCAGTAGACTTGTTACTTGCCGCTCTTTCCTAGACCACCCCTACTATTAGCGAAAAGCCCTCTATGCCATTAAAGGAGTTTCTTGTTTCGGAGACAAATCTAAAATGAATATAAATAAAGTAGACAAGGCTTATCTTTGGACAAAGGGAAACAAATTAAAGTGGCATACCCAAGACCCTATTGATGTGGGTATCCCCTTCCAGAGTGTTTGTTTAGTATCGTTTCTTTAATTCAGGGCAGCCAAATCCACCGAAGATAAAAAGGCAAAGCATACTTACAAAGAAAAAAGACATTCAAGGGAGGAAAGGACTAGAGGTGCCAAAAGAAAGTGTCTTCTCTAACAGTGGTATGAAGGAACTCAGAAATGGCCGATTAAATGTTCCTTATCCAAAGTGCTTCCCATAGATATTAGGGAGTTTCTGAAAACCACGATGGCAACTGCAATAGGAGCGTTGCTAAACAAAATGTTTAATGAGCAGAACAATGGCTGTGCACGTGCGTTATAATTGTTGGTACAATGTGCATTTCTTTGCTGTCCGGTGCAAAACAACAACGGGAAATGACCGAATTCTGCGATGCCTGGACAACGTGAAACGTTTATTGCAAATTTATCGCCGTGTCCCAGACTCAGTTTCGTGATAGTTTTGACAGTGGTAAGCAAAGTAAGGGACTTTACAGAACCGCGACTTAAAACTCCCTATTTGCAGTTCCGGGGATGACAGTGCCCATTATTTCTTGTATTTCTGAGGCACGGGGCATTGGCCAGTTACTCGTTGCCATCTCATTGAGTAATAACTTTCTCTATGTAAAATAAATATCGGAGGCAGCGTGGCCGAGTGGTTAGAGCGCCGGATTTGAAATCCGTAGGTCCTGGGTTCAAATTCTGTTCTGACCGCTAGTTGATGTTGTTCTCGGTAGCCCCGAGTTCAACTTCTCGGCTGCGCTCGTAAATAGCCAACTGGTCTGCCTCCCGCCAGTTGGGATTCTTAACCTAGTTATGTTTATTTGAATACTTATTTATCATTGTTAGTTTGCATTGGTCCTGAAAAACCCCAATGGGGAGTGGCCAATTAAGTATTTAAATTAATTTAATTTAATCGGCCAATTCTCAGTGTTGAGCAAGAAACAACCGTCGGAAACGTGAATTTAGCAAGCAATCATGACTATAATCATGGTGCCATTATAAGGATTTATATGGGTATAAACAAGGTGCTGCTGCTCCTAAACGAACATGGGGACCCCTCATCTTTATTTCCAAATTTAAGTTCCTACAATATAACCAGTCAATAGGCAGAGTTTGACAAAAATCTCAGTGCCGGTTCTGTTTCAGTGGAATGACCTTAAGGGGAAGCAAACCGTCAGAAAGTAAACCTCGCCTAAATGGCTCTAAACCACCTCCAAGAACCCAGAGACATCAAAATAACGCAATGCAAACACAAGGTAAGCCATTTTATTCAAATTATTTTCTACACGTAGCATTTAGAGTAATTTTCGAAGCATTCTCATACATTGCCTAAAACGGCTAAAATTATAACGCGATCGCCAACAGCATAATGTCACGTATTAACCGTATTCAACGTCTGGACCGCCTGTGCTGTGACTCGCGGTTTACAACTCGATTTATTAGTAAAGGACAAAAACTAAAACAACATTTAGTTATTGTTTGTGTATGTATATGTGGATTATATAATTCTATTCGGGAGAAAAACGACTTCAATGACCGGGCAATACTTTATGACTTTTAACATGTTAAAAGGCTAAAAACTTTTGTGAGTAAATAACTAAACTATAAAAAAACTACCCTTGATTCACACAAATTGATCAGAAGTTCCTCCTACCTAGCGTAATAGCCCTTTTCACGGTTAACTTTTCTCATTTGCATTACAATGTAATCCAACGTGGATGCGAGGCAATTTCGAGCTAAAACTACAAAATGGCCCGAAATTGCCTCACATACATGCTAGGTTTGACTGTAATGCAAATGAGCAAAGGTAACCGTGAAAAGGGCTATTCTAACTCATTCACATTCCGCATAGTTTCGGGGAACATGTACAAGTGTCGTTCTTTAAATTAAAGTAAATCCTCTTAAAATATCAGACGAGTTTCCGCACCTAACGTACCAATCAGAAATTGGCAAGAGCATTGAAAGATCACGCTGAAAGCTATGACGTCAGCCTGTGACGTCATGATCATACATCAGGTTACTAAGCAACATGTCTTCTCGCGGTCTCAGACAACAGCATATTTGCACGATAGGGTCATTTCACTACAACTACCAGAATTCATTTCGTTTTCTCTTTTCAAACAGCAGTAAATAAATGCCAACCGCAAGCAAACAGCAGTAAATAAAATGCTAACCGCAGGGCAACTATATGGGTAGCCTACCATGAATTATATGCCCCTATTGCTGGACAGTTAAGACGCATTACGTACCGATATAAAACTAGTTTATCACGCTGCTAGAGGAATAACTTAGAACCTCAAAAGACGAAAAATAAACACACAAACAAACAGTGTTAGTCTTGGCTTCGTTTTTCCCCGAGGGAGGAGTGCAAGTTCTTTTCATGACCAGGGGGGGTAATCAAGCTTATTTCTTAAGTTGCTGTCCAAAACGTGATGACTGACGCATGCATCTTTCTCATCACAGATTTATGAATACTAACGAAATTTCATACCACGCTTCTGTGTTTACTACTAATAAATTAGTTTAAAACTGCTTTTTAATGACATCACCTCTCGAATTTGATACGTACCATCAGACAAATACCTTATGGGTTTCTTGTGCAACATATAAAAACCTTACTACATGGTTCTAAAATCAGTAATCAAATCACTTGGTGAAGAGGCAAGTATCTTATCTCCAAGTCCTCTTCAACTGCACTACGTAACGTAAGAGGACTTGAGATTCCTTGTACACAACGTACTCGCTGTAATTGTTATAAAAAAAGCGGTTATTGAACTTTTCAGCTAAGCCGGACTTGTTGATACGTACTCCAGCAGGGACTACAGACCCGTATGGAGTGGTGACATTTTCACTCGGGTCCGGGACTTCTCTGCTGACGGCCAACACGCTGTTAAATCCCTCGGGAGCACTCTCTTGGTACTCGCGATCGACAACTTCCTTGACCTTCCCAAGGGCAACCTACAGAAACGAGGATAGGGTTAGCATTTGGACAATAGGCCATTTTACAGTTGTGTGCTCAGTTACCTGGCTGTTGATTAGCGGCGAGGCTGGAGGTGACCCTGCTTTGATACAGACCTCTCTGCTTTTTTTCATGTAAATGAAAACTAGTAAGCATAGGTACAATTTGATTTACACAACAGAAGCAGTGAGGTCTGAGTCAAAACAATGTCACCTCCAGCCTCGCCGTCATTCAAAGGCCAGGACACTGAAAAGAAAACTGTTAAATGGTCTCCTTGTATGTAAATGAAAGAACTGAAGTATGGGAAATGGCACGGCGCGAGGTATTCAACTCACACTGTTGCGCTGCGTTGTGAGAAGTTAAATAGTCCGAATAATACCGGTTCTTTCGTCGATGAGTGTGTCCAATACACGCAGGGGTCATATGAAGTAACCCACCATGTTTCGTATCGATCAGTGCGATGAATTCAACGTTTAATGCTGTTATTTGCTTGTAACTGATCGTAGTGATGCAAAAGATAATTAGTTCAGAAGATACACACTTCATTTCACATCTACTTTAGTTGTTTTTGCGTTTATATATTACATGTAATGTAGAAGGTAACAAAGTGAAACAATTGGTCTTTACTTAGCAACATTCCTCAAAGCTCACCTCACAAAGTAGCGCAAATCCTGTGCCATCATAATCCATATAGCCCATACTCTTTTCCAGACTGTCAGAGGTATAGACACCCTGTAGTACATGCAACAAAGAAAGAAACAACGCAACACCAGATTTAGTTTGACTATATGGATTCCGTAGATGCCCTCATAGGTCTGCAATGCGTGCGTGTTGCTATTGCAATTTTCTGCCTACGGGTCAGTTGTGTGTGTGCGTGCGTTTACATGTAGAAAGAATAATTTGTTCCAGCCTGAATTCTACAACAGGAAATGACTAGTGATTACTCCCCGTGGATACGATGTTTACAAAGGACAAACTTTTGTTTGTTGAAAGGATTTTGCATAACCCGCAGAAACAGATGCCTTTCGACGCGCACTTGTGTCAAGCGTGTGAGGTCTGACTGGAATTCTTCTGTTTGGTTGTCACGCGGTGCAAGAAACAAAGTGTGTGTATGTATGTGTATGTATTAAAGCTAACATCAGGAAATTGGCGGAAATTACACTATCACCGACCTTTCCTAAGGACCATCCTGAGCGGGAGGCCTCTGGAGGAGCAATCCTGAGGCCCTGCTGAAGGATCCCCATCATGTTCGCACTTTTAGTGCCATGCCACAGCAGGTGGTGGTTACCAGGCACTCCACAATTAGCCAACCGCTCGGCTTCACCTGAACGAGAGACCCTGAAAACAGCACTAATTTCAAAGCGTTGATGTCCACCTACAGAAAAATTTCAATTGAGTAAGCAGTAGTCAAAAGGCGGAGTGGAAAGGATTGATAGGTCCGTTGGTCATCGTCATTTCTTTTATGGCTTCAGCAAATGAGCGACAACCAACGACTTAAAACAACCAACGCCATAATTAAGCAAAGTTTCTCGCGTGAGCCGCAATGACTAGTATCTTACGCCTTGGGGACAAAGGAAAAGTGGTCAATAACGTACCCAGGTATACGTAGCCAAGAAACAAAACGTAACACTCATCACTTTGCTACTAACCTCCAGATGACAAAGTATAGCCCACTAAGAAGAAACATTCTACGTAACTAGAGCATAAGCAGTGCTTACTACGTGGTCTCGGGCTAGCCTTGTACCCAGTTCACCGTTTTACAACACACTCAACTTATACCAGCTCAATACACCATTTTCTCCAACTCATATCATATACATTTCAACAGTGAAGCGATTGAAAATTCAAACGCTAGAAAAACCAACACACCAAGGAAACTTCCTTTCATGATCAACTTGCTAACAAGTGATTGAACAAACTACTTACGTGAGTTGTGTACGTACTCCAGTACAAGTTGACATTCATCCGAGTCTGGGTTCAGTAACTCCAAGCGACATCCAAGTGATTTGTAGACATAATCTAACTGGTTTATCTCTAAAGAGACGAAAGGATCATAGAGACTCAAGATCAAAATACGACTTCTTCCTACTGTAAAATACGCATTTAGTTAACAGTATGTTATGAGAATTTTGTCACTCTCCTTTATTGTGGTTATTTTTGATGGAGCGTTGTGTAACGATCTGAACGACTGGAAAGGATACTGAGAATTTCCTGGTCCAGCCATACAATATTAACTATGACGCCCGTTGACTTCTCTAATAGTCTCCTACGCAGACGTTCTTTGGGCTTGTCACGCAATCGCTCCTCCCCCATGTTGGAAGGAGTGCGTGACGATCCATTACAACGTGTGCGTAGAAGGCTTGTACTCAACTGGATTAGATCACGGTGAATTCAAATTGGTGTGCTCACAAGCGGAATGAGATTATACACCGCACGATTAAGAAGGACCGAATTTTGGTCAAAAAATGACACAAAAAGGATCCTAGAATACCAGGAAACTAACGCAGTCGAACAAAAAGTCCCTTATTCAATGAAAAGAGAATTAATAGGCGCGGACAGTATTTTACTCGTTGCTTGAATTTTTCCCCTGAGCCTCCTTATGGGCCTCTGAAAATACTACGCAACCCTTAAAATTTCTAAGCGCAAATCGAGTAAGGTGTTTGTTGTCGATTTTTCCCCATTCTCATCCCTTATCCGCTTGACAATGCAATGATAGCGCAAAGACAAATTATATTTCTGAGGCTCTTGCACAGAGAGCAATAGAAATAAGCTGTAAAGGACTAAACAAAAGAGCATAATTTTATACTGACATGACACAGTTACCATTTCTTTTTGGAGATATTTGACTATTTGAGAGATAACATGGATTTTCAGGCTCCAAATTCACGTTTTGACAAATTTGGATTTTGGTTCTCAAGTTCAAGACCTTTAAGGACCTGATTTAGAAACTGGGAGATCAGCGATAACTTAAACAATGAAGAAAGAAGGTAAACCGGGAGGTAACGAGTACAAAAATCGCAACACACCTTTGCAGCGATACTGAGCTCCTAACAAGATCTTGCTAGCCTCCGCCAGTTCTGTCAGATTGTAGAGCGCTGTTAAGTGCTGCTCAATATTATGAGCTTCATTCAAAGGTGGAATCCGTTCATAAGTGTATCGCGCTATAGGCATCAGCATGTAATATGTGTTGCTAAGCTCGGCAATCTACATACGCAAAAGAGACACGGTTATTGGGTTGATAGCGATAACGATTTTGATTTGAAAGCTCATGTTTCGAACGTTTGCCTTTCGTTGTTGGAAATTAGGGGGATGGTGAGTTGAAGAACAGAAATTAATGCACAGTGGAATTCCGATTTTTCGAACCTCCAACGGAGACGAAAACTGCTTCGACAACTCGGAGAGTTCGAGAAATCGGGGGTAAATTACAACGTTTGACTGCGGAGGGGAAACAAATTTTGGTTCGAGTTATCGGTAAGTTCGAAAAATTGAGGGTTCGAGAAATCGGGATTCCACTCTATCTTGAAGTGTTTCCCTTACCATGCTTTCTCCAATAATGCAACTTCCTTCTATACTCCATTAACGACCACACAACCCATAACTCTCCCTTTTGATCCAACGAAGAGCTAACGCTCAAAAACTTTGTTTGTAAACTCACCACGGCGGTTAATTTACCTTGACCAACTTCAAATTAATAGTTGGCAAAGTGCATCGACGATTCAGGTTGAAAATACTTCGATACAATTTATATTCCCCTACTTTGTGCCTAGCCCTAAACCATTGACCGATCTTGGAGTTAAACTCTGGGGTCGTACTTGGTGGAGAACTCACACTGACACCATGTGTACCTTCTCAAATTTGTCCTCGGTTCCTACCAAATTGTTTCTGTCGATAGTATCCACAATTGCTCTGTTATGAAACAAATCAGACCATTATCTATCTTGAAAGAACACAAAAGAATGTCAATAAAGCCTTTATGAAAGAGAAGCTATACTATTCTTATCAAATGGCTGTTGTTAAGGAATCATTTGATGATAACAGTCTCTTATTCCAGACCTCACATGAATTCAGTTTTCTTTTAGTTCCTTTGACCAGCTTCAACTGGTCACTTATGTAGACTACAAGTATTTCCTCTTTCGTTAAGTCCGTCGAGCGTGACCGTAAATGATGCCTAAATTGCATTTTACATTTTGGAACACTGCCTTACTAAGATTATCAGTTGAGTAAGGCGCGACGAAAGTTTGGTCACCAGGTTTTAATGAGAAAATCGTGTTGTTGTCACGAGCAACTGGCTCCGTTTCCAGTGGCAACTTGTCGGCTTTTGACGTCATTGGCAGCAAAGCGGGCGAAATTGTAGGTGACGCGACAGGAGACGCACGGCTGCTGATATTGTTACCAATGGAAACGAGGTAAGTTGCTCGTGACAACAAGGTAATCTTAAGTCCGAAACTTCGTCACCAAACTTCTGTCGTGCCGTACTCAACTGATAATCGTAGTACTATGCCGTCAGCAATTGAGCATCCTCTTTGAAATTAGAGTGAATCTCACAGCACCTTAAATATAATGTCTGCAATGGTATTTTACAACAACAACCGTCAAATTTGATCCGCGCACTGCAAACTATACTCAAATTTCAACACTCACTTGATTTCTGTCAGAACTTGACGGGCCTTCTCGATGGTTTCACTGGACAGTCTTCCAAATGGCAAGTAGTCATGGTCAATTCTCAAGTGGCCCGAATCCATTGCAGAACTTAACATTCCAACATCGGTCTAAAAGAAAAAAAACAAGAGGTGCTTCAGCTAATGTCAGTTAACGCTGCTGATTCGATTCTGTTTTTCTTGAAGCTTCGCTGCCACATCCGTTTTGAAGTGATTACATTCTACGACAACGTGTTTTCTTTTGTCATCACAGTAACGTTTGTATGTCCACTGCAAGTACACTTTAACTGCATAAAAAAAATCCGTTATCAGAAAATTAGCACAAATCAAACTTCTAAACAACATGTGATGACAACGAAGCTTTGTGATACTGGTTTGAAAACCTTTCAGAACTTGGTAGAACATGAAGGTTTCTGTGCAAACCATAAGATTAGGAAAGATTGCATCAAAAGGAGAAGGTGGATTGCAGTTTGGCACGGTACTTTTATAGGCATATTGACATCTAAAACCCAGTCACGCTCGTGATCCATAATAAGAATTTAATACTGGCTTGGGGATATGTAAGATCAAAATGATATCAACCAGTAAGCTTAGCTAAACAAAGAAAAGAGTAGCTTTATGACGATGTGACAAGGGAAAAAGGATTGCGGACAAAATCAAATTCATTTAATACATATCGTGAAATTGAGGATTTGCAAGAGATAACAGTATTTGAAACTTTCGGAAGGAAATTTGTGGTGCATCTAAGATCAGTCTCATTTCAGTTTGTAAATCACTCACAATTGCCTTCATGAACGACTGCAGTTCTTCACCAAGACGTGACGCAGGACACTTGGTGAGTTCGAACGGCTTCAGAACCTCACTCATTCGCTTCCGCTTGTTTTCAGGGTTCCTTTCTGGCAGCACAAGGGCATATTTCTTGGGCTTTTTGTCAAAACTGTAAAATTAAAAAAGGAATAAACTAGTTGCGAAGTCGTGGCTACAATACGCCTTGCAAACAAATCATGGGTTATATGGAACAAAAAATAAAATGCAACGGCCCCTAAAACAAGCGAACTTGACATTTCGGAACGAAGGACACAGATGGATGACATGGATAATCTGTATTCTAGACTATCAGCTATTTATCTTACTTGTCCTTGTTGTCCCACTCATTGCCAGTCTTGCTTTTGAAAATCTTCTTGAATTCGGTTGTAGCCTTGTTGGGATCATTGAAAGGTGTCCTCTGGTGCTGCCCACTGTCTCCAACACGACCCCAGCGATTGAATAACACCCACAGGTCCTTGGCTTTGTGGTGGATAATCTGAAAATTATAGAGTTTTTTTCTGTCTCAAACTACTGTCACATAAATTCATTCGAACATTTCATACAGTTTTCTTAACACCCCTTAAAGTTAAAACCTGGAGCGGATACAGTACAGGATTTTAGAGAAGGGACTTCGCGATGCGAAGGTCCACAGAAATGGGATTTCTGTTATTCTAATGCCTAGTCAGCATGTTATAATATCTCAGTCTTTTATCCCCCCTAGATCCGCTCCAGAAAACGTGTCTGGAAAGATCTCTTTGTCTTTAATTATTTCATCAGTGCAATGACTGTACTTCACACCTAGCACTTTTCCTAGTCACTGATTGAGTGCTTTCGCTAGCATCACAAACGCTAGATGTCCGATCAAGTTGAAGATACACTTTTTTTTACCCTTTCCTTGCTAAAATGGAAGTTGCAACATTTCAGAGAATATGTTTCTCTCTTTAGTTCTTCCATGCACAGTTTAAATTTCTTCAGGAATGAACTACTTGTAGGCAAAGAGCTAATCAACAGGCGGGTATACGAACTAACAGGCACTGCCCAGCGCAAAGACATTATGTTACATTATGAGAGATTAGACAATGTTTCACTCCCTGGAAGAAAGCAAGCAAAGTTTTGGTAACAACTTAAAATGTAGCTAGAGAATGAGACGCGTACGCTAAAATTATCAACCACCAATAGCAAACGTATTTCACTACAAAGACCTAACCTGCATCTTATAGAAGTTATTTAATCCGAACATTCCATATTTGACGTCAACTTTGGACATGAGGATATCATATGGCACATCAGTCTCAGGGTCGACAAATACTTCCCTGTAAAATAAAAAAATATATATTTATGAAACAAACTCCAAAAAAAAGTTGCCTTGGCCATCACCTTTAAATTTTTCACGTCTCTGATTTAATTTTAGTTTCGTTTAGAAAGCTCTTAGTGGCATAGAATTATTCAGTCTTTTTTGAGGCTCCATAGACGGGCTTCTTCAACCCTGACCTTATTAAAGACATCGCATATTCACCTCTATATTTATACAAATGACAAAACGAGGTCAAAGGTACTTTTAATGGACAATGTAGGGTGAATATCAAATAGTTTCACATCACTGAATTTAGGAACTGTGCGGTGAAGAGTAAAATAATGCCACCCGACATGGCTTTACACTAATTGTGGCTTATTTTTCTCGTTTCTAAATCGCATCTTCTCGGTCCCCGTCGCTTTCGGTGTCTACACATGATACGCCTACAATATTGTAGGCCCGATACGGGTATACACATACCTAAAGAAAAAGCTAAGCGTTCTAGATTACCTACAACGTCAAGCTAAAGGAAACAGGCTTGAATCAACATCTTGTGTACATTCTGTACAATCTCTGACACATACCCTCCACCTTCCATACGGAAGGCTGAATCAACTTTGACTTTAGTGTCATCCTCGTCGGCTGGTTTATCCTGTGCCTTCGCATCTTGAAGTATTTTCTCTGCATCAGCTTTAGGATCTGGCGTGACGCCTTCCCACAAGCCATCACTGGAAGTAAGAAAACTAAATCCCGAGTCATATTCCATTGGCTCCTCTGTGTCCTGTTATAGAAGAATTTAGGAGATGAACAGGAGCGACAAAGCAACGATTAGACTTTCAGAAAAGTCCTTCGTCTTGTTTAATTATGACCCTCTCGCGACTTCATCCCGAGCTCGGCCGCTTTGCGGCCTAAAACCTCACAGCTCGCTTCGCTCGCTTGCCTATTTTATCCTGAGACTCCTGAGGTCGAATTGTGGCAAGTTCAGCCAAAGATTTACGACTGCAGATGTAATGGATCACTTGCCTGGTAGGACTTGAAAAGAGAAAAGTGCGTCTGTGGCACTTAGATGATCGATACAATTTACACAAATACTGTATTAATGCGACTACAATGAAGTTTCAGTGAGATCCCCACCCCTTGGCCTTACAAAACAGATCGTCTTGGAATATAAAGCTGGAAAGAGTCTCTTGGTGAACTTACATTTGGAAGGGCCCATTATTGGAAGGAATTAATTCAAGTGTGATTGGACTAATGTTAATATTACGTCAATATTAGAAGACCGCACGGTACAAGTCAACTCAACTCTGCCATCAAGAGAACCAGAAGCCCTTTAACCAAGCGGGAACGGTATACATTGTAAGGTGAAATACAAGGTCTATAGTAGAGAAGTAAACGACCGAGAGAAGACAAGATACCTTTTTGCACTAAGATTTGGTAGACTTGTTTTCAGGAGGGGGAGGAGAACAGGAGTCATTATCGGCATTTGAAGATAGCTGATAAACTACCACGAAGTTCATTCTTTTCTACTCGCCTTGCTAGCCTCAGCTTTCTCTAGAAGTTCTTCCAGCGCAATTTTCATAATGCCAGATCCCTGCTGTTTAGCATAGTAAAGTGGCGTGTGTCCTTCTAAGTCTTTGAGAGACAGTGGCGCTTCAAAGCTGGCCAGAAATTTTAGCATCTCGACATTTTCGGCAGATCCATACTATGAAAAAAAAAAGACTACACTTATTATTTGGAGAACTAACCTGTAATGACTGATCTATTGATTTCCGTGATGGCCAAACATACAAGTAGGAAGATACACGTTTTGGCTCGTAACCAGTCCCTAAAGATTTTAATGGCAAAACCAAACAAGATAAAAGAACTAGAAATCCTTTGCTTTTGTCCACTAACATGAAGACCATGATGTCACGTGCAAGCCAAGAATACAATCAACAATCGGATAGTTTCGCGTTATGCAAAAAGTTCACTTTGCAGTATGGTATCGTAGCAACGGTTGTATATCCAGTTACCTGGTTACTCTTTGTTGTTACCTTTCTGTTTTGCACACAGTGGTGAATCATGGATTTTCCGTCATTGTCCTGTAATGACAGATCGACATCTGTAGTATCCTTAGTCTCCCAGACAGCTCTGTCATCAGTGGCATAAATCAGTACTTTGACCATGTCTAGCATGTTGCTACGGACAACTTCCATAAGCGGAGTGCGGCCGTTGTGCTGAGTAAACATAAAAACTTTAAATTAGAAGCTTGTGGGGACAGATAGATTAATTCACTCGTTCAATCGTCTGAGCATACAATTCAAGTGATGCTGTTTCTTTGCATTATACCATTCACATCACGGCTTCTAGATTAAATATATGACGTTAGTCATCTCTATCCCGCTCGTCGCCCACCCGCTTTTTCGATCATCCCCACTGACCGAGAGCCTGGAACAGAACAGTGAAAAATTGAATATAAAGGCCCAAAATTTCATTTTTCAGGGCATTCAACATGAAACACCCTATTTAAGTAATCCCGAATAGTTTTCACTTGGATGGTCCCACATAAGTGTTTTATTCACAGAAGTTTTATCCACATTCATCACTGTGCTTCATGTTTAATAAACTATCCCAAATGAAAACACTTCTCAATACCCTTCATTTACATGGTCACACTAGGGTTTCACTCACAGACTTAAAAACGTTAGAAACAACTTGTACAACATAACAAACAGCACTACATGAAAGTACAACTCAGCAGCTTTCACACAGTCGGTGACATGCAAGGGTTTCATTCCCAGACTAGGACTGGTAAACACGGCCGATGCTTGAATTATTCACTGAACTTTCACTTGCAAGCTCTTACACTCATCGACAAACCCAACTCTCAATATTAGGTCTGACAATGGTACATGAACATAAGTCGACATGACGCTATCTTACTTAATTTCGACTCCATCGCTGTAGAATAAGAATTGGATTATGGCATGGACCTGTTGCTGTATTGTCAATTACCTTTGGGAAATTGACTGATGCTCCATGTTTCAGCAGGTCCGTAACTACTTTCTCACTGTTTGACAACGCGGCCTCAATCAACGGAGTGGTGGTGTCATGGCTCCCGCTATCTCCTTTACTGTCTCGAACACTGTAACAAACGTCCAGTTTCTTTACGTGGCAGTTTGCCGGGCTTACGAAAAACCTTGTGATTGCAGGAAAAAAATTGTTACTTAATGTAAGCACTTCAAAAAATATACATATACCCATAAAAAACGCTGTAAGAAATTCACCTTGCCGAGTCAACCTACTACGCATGCGCATTACACAAACATATGGGACAAAGATTGCACTGCATAGCGTTGGTTGAATTACTTTAAATCCACAGTTTCTTCTACTTTTATGGGTAAAACTCTCCATAAAAATATAACTTGGACGAAATTCTTGTCTTAACCTGGAAATTGAATCTTGATTTCAAGTGTGTACCGAGCTATTGTAAACCACATGTATCTCTCCCACATCTTCCAAAATGGACTACTGTCCTGTTCAAAGTATTGTTTTTCAAGATCAGACGTTTACTGTTGAAGTTATTTTTTCAATTTTCAAAAATCATGAAAAAGATTGACCACCTGTTCCACACTTACGATGGATCCAAAAGAGCGCAACGATTTTTTATTGACCTCTTCATATTTTGAACAAAACTTACTCCACAAGGGTTATTATTCCACTTTCCGTCTTGGAAAACACTGCGGCAAACGGAGTGACTCCGTCGTTGTCAGCAATATCCAAGGATGATGGGGATTGTTCTGAAAGAAAACAAAGCAGCAAAGACAATGTAACTTCCATGGTCAGGCTATAGAGAGACCTGGTACGTTAAAATACGTAGCAATTTCAAAAGGGAAAGACATTGGCTGCGCAACAGAATTTGAACAAAGAATCTTTTGATGCACAGAAATGAACAGATCTTTGACATCACTTCAAAAGTCGTGCACATGGCATTATTTCCTCTCCCTCTTATGCCAGCAACCCAAATCTATCACAGATCAAATATACCTTGGATCATATCAACAAATGTTTTGTAGATGAATTATATACGTCTTACAGCCTTACTAACGTAACTTGGAGTCTGGAAAATAGAAATAACTAGTATCTCAAAACCTTGTGTGTCAGAGGGACACTGACCGTTTTCACCAAACGTGTTGAATAAGATGTTCTTTAATAAAATTCTCAATAGCGCACATACAAACAACAATTTCTTACAAAAGTAATATGTACTAAACGGTCATACCCCACAAAAACCTGCAGAAGGCCAAATTATGATTACAGGCAGCATAATGCAAGGGCGTGGCACCCTGTGAGTCAACAGCACCAGCAGGAACTCCCCTCTGAACCAGGTGATTGGCTATCTAAAGGTATGAATGAAAATTAGTTTTTCCGATGATGTATCAATAATTTCGTAAGGCTTCCTAACAAAATGAAATTTGCTTTGAGAGGCAGAACATTGCAACAGAATTATTCTAGATTGAGTAAAAACATTTTACCTTAAATTTGTTTTTTGAAGTATGTTTACTAATACACATGTAACTCAATGCTATAAACATATACAAACTTTAATGACTGACAGAAAGATAATTGGGGGAGCAGGAATGGTGCAGTGGTGAGAGCGCTCGCCTCCCACCGATGTGTCCCGGGTTCAATTTCCGGACCCGGCGTTATATGTGGGTTGAGTTTGTTGCTGGTTCTCTACTCTGCTCCAAGAGGTTTTTCTCCGGGTACTCCGGTTTTTCCCTCTCCTCAAAAACCAACATTTCCAAATTCCAATTCGATCCCGAATGCACGGGCATTTCTGAACGAGTTCTTGTGAACTCCTTGGTGCTCCGTGGGTAAAGAAATTACATATTTACATTTTTTTTTTTTTAAAAAAAAGCTTATTCCCAACTGTTTTGACGTCTCCAGCAATCATATTGACTGTCCAAATGTCCAAATGTGGTTGCACAATGACTTATATTATAACAAGACTACCCTTAGAGTAACCTGGCTGAAGTCAAGTTCAATATAGCGCTTACCTTTTCAACCACTTGGGTCCACAGTTTTGCAGAGTGAATGGCTAACAAATGAAGCAAGTTACGTCCTTTCTTATCAAGTTTCTGAACCGATGCATCTTTTCTTTGTTTCCTTAGCAGTGTCCATGCAAGATCAAGCTTGTTCGATTCGAGTGTTGCCTGAAATCACAATCCTTCTTATTCAACTGAGCTATTCAGGCATCAAATTTAGCTTTTCGTGCATCTTTCACAAAAGAAAATCGAGCGTAGAAAATGTTTGTTTAATGACTTACATGTTTTACAAAATGATACTGCATAAGAAATGGAAATAAGGTCCTAATTATTATAAGAATCCTTCAGAAATTACAGTAATTCAGAGAAGTTAGATGCTAATCGCTGATGAAATTTACTGAGAAACCCTTGAAATACAACATTGTTATTAACAACATTACAGTATTATTGTAATGGCTCTTTGGGAAAATAGGTAATCCACATGTAAAACGGTACGTTTACTTCACCTGTATAGCTTCAAGAAAGTCCAGTCCGGCTACCTCCAACATTAAATAAGCGATTCCCTGCCAGTTGTTATCAATCACCACGCGGAAGGCTGTTCTGATATCTGGCTTGGGCTCCTTCAAGTCGACAACATTCTTCCACACCCACCGATATTTCTTTTTCCTGTAGAAAGACATCATGAACTAGACTAAGTCAGATGCACCTGCAAGTGTACATACCTAATTTTTGAGAAACATTACACGGTGAAAACACTTCGGACTGGACGCTGAAAAAGCTTATATATTTATAAATACTAAGAATAAGATCATCACAGTTTCGTTATCAGATAGTCAGCTAATTAAACAGTATTTAGCAACTCTTCTACAACTTTAACCTGCACAAAAACGATCGAACCTTAGTAAAGCCAAGGACCATCTCCAGTATATGAAAGAAAGCCAAAACGTTCAATAAAAAGAGCAGCATAATGACTGGTTTTAAATTAGGAACAGCTATCGGTAGTTCACCTGGTGTGAACGTCTGATGGATGGAGAAGTGAGAGTAATGCGAAATAACAATCACACCTTGCCATCAGACTAACACTAGGAATCAAACTTTCCAAGTGACCTTTAAAGGAGCTCAATCACAGTTTCTTGAGTTCTTTTGGTCACGTATAAAATTACCTTGAAATTTAAGGAAACCTGAAAATAGAAGTTTACTAAGATAGAAAATCACCATAGAGATAATAATAAACCATAAAGGAACATGGATGGTTAAGGATGGAGAAGATTAACACGGATTACAAACGACGAACTTGAAACATTCAGATGCGCAAACCGTTACTTAGCTCCATTAATGTTTATGATTGTTGAATGACTCACTGTTTTTCATATGTTTTCCAGTCCTCTGGTGTAAGGGGTCTTATAACTGGACAAGATGGTGGTGCATTACTCTGCATAAACATCATGGCACAACTAACGTACGGAAAACAGAACAGCTTTACAACAAAAGTAACGAATGAGTGCGAGAGGGCAACTTTTAGTGTCATCGATCGACTGCGGTTTTCTTAAGAATTGCTAAAATTAATGATGTTTTTGGTTTTGGTGTACTAATCTAGATCAAAATGGCTTTCAATGGGCCACACAGAAGCAAAACGTATAGAGAGAAGCAATTTAAGCCAAGTTTCAAGGATGCTATATCTGTTTTGGTGTGTTCTTGAAATAGTTTTTTCATGTAACACCACTTTGGCCAATGCAAAACGCTGTATCAGAACAACGAATCTCCTCTTCTTTAGAAAAACATTGAATGTACTCTTAACGGTATCCAACATTAGCTTCTGTTCTAAAACAGCAACAACAAGAACACAACTCTGAGGACGAAGCTCGAAATCATACATGCCTAGCTTACTAAAATAGCAATAACAGTACCCATCATGACGCTCACGAAGAGCTAATGACAGTGGAGTGTTCCCGTCATTGTCTTTAATCTCAAGTGATCCCCCTTTCTGTGGAAAGAATGACAGGAATTGAATTTTTCTGCATGAATAGATATCATTAATAATACCACGGAAGACAATTTAGCCTTCTGTTATGTAATTCGTTAATTAATAGAAACTACAAATTCGCCTCTGTCAGGACCCTCCCCCGCCCCCCTCAAAATGACTTGCTGGAGATAAGTCAGTCCTCTCCTCCCCAAAGACAACAACTCTTTTCTTAATTAACCCTTAATAGCTTGGGGATGAGGGCCATAAAGGATTGTCGATGATTTCAAACTTGCTTACTTAAAAAATATCCACGCATTAATAACCAAATTCCTGAATTTTCCTAAAACCCATTGGGAAACATTTTGGTGTTTCAATTCTTTGCTCATATTACTTAACGTAAAGGCGAATGACGTTAACTCCAACAAAATTATTGCGCTCAGATTTCAGGTAACTCTCCTAGCTGATGGATGAGAACAAAACTATCATCAAGGGTTATTAGATATTTCTCTACCTGAAGAAGATTGAGAGAACAAATTGTGGCACCCCTGAGAGCTGCCCTGTGGAGAGGTGTCTGTCCAAAGTTGTCCTGATGGTTGACCTGTGTCTTGGCATCTTTACCCTGCTCCGTTATTGCCTCACACAGCAGGCTGACAACAGATATCGGATCAGACATGCTGTAATCGGTGTGCCTGTGGGAAAATAAACAGCAAATACAGTTTATTGTGTGTTAAGGCATTTAAGTGTTTCTATGAAAATTTGCATGCTTATTTGCTTCTGACAAAACAATGCCTCGACAATTCAAGGGGTTAACCCTGCGATGGACTAGCATCCTATCCAGGGGGGAGTAGAATACTCCTGGTCACTTCCTGCTACAGAAACCGGGATAAGCTCACGTGGCTTGCAAGCATTTCAAGTAATACAGCATATCAAACACGAAAGGCCGTGTTTAACACATTTCCAAAGACCGAGAAGAAAGTTGAAATACGACACGTATCGGAACACTTTTGACGAGCTTGGAGGCATTTGGTAATGAACCTGTCAAACACTGTCTTGAGTGTTTGATATATCTTCTCAACCTCAATAAACAGAAAACAGATCAGACATAGTGTAATCGGTGTGTCTGTGGGAAAAAGTACAGCAAATACAACTTAATGTGGTTTCAAAAGCTTGATGCTCGACACCTGGGTACAACAGGAGACTATTAACCAGCCAGCTCACCCACTGTTCATTTTCACAAATGCGTAGTGAAGAGGGATCCTGCTGTGCAAATCCAGTGCAACTGTGTTTGCTCCATATTTGATCAACAAATCCTCCACCTCGGTGATTGTCTCAAAGCCTCCTGTTGTATAATTTATGGAATAATGAAGAGGAGTCCGTTGCTTCTTATCTGCACTGTTCACATCAGCACCCCCGTCAAGTAATGCTGTGCAGAGCTTCAGAGGGGTAGAGTTGGTGTCTGGCACAGAAAATAAGAAGGCACAATCCAATGTTAACTTGACACTACAGACAAGGTACTAAAACTTTCCACTAAGGCAATTACAGTGTTGCTTGAAGCGCACCTAAACGAAAGCCAAAATGATTAAATTACTTGCAAAAAATTTGAGGTTGACTAGGGTCCTTTAAAGACTCCTGATATTTGAAAAATCCCGGTAAAATGCTAAACTGAAGAATGGGACATTGAAATGAAAAATGCAATCAAGTTTCTTGTTTTGTGGAGAGTTAAAGTTTGGCCTCCGTTGACCAAAATGACCAATTGTATAATAAGCAGCAAAGGGTACCATACCAATCTTGTTGGTGACTGCCCATGATAGCGCGGTGCGTCCGACGTTATCAGCAATATTAGGATCTGCCTTAGCATGTAACAAGTCTTGCAGGGTAGTGAGACATACATTGGCTGGCCTTCAAAACAAAACAAAAATGTCATCATAGCTTTACACAAATCGTGCCTCTGCATTTGATTCAAAAATTACGACAAAATTGAAACTAAACTTGCTTATAAGAAATGTCCATGTAAAGTGTATTCTGTGTAGGGTTTTTTCCCAATCACATTTTATCAGCTTTCCACTAAGTGCAAAACAATCTGTGAACATCATCAATCTCGAACTCAGAACAGGATTACTAAATACATTAGACCCCCATCAAAAGTGTTTTTATCAAACCTTTTTGCTTGCAATTAACTGAAAGCCAGAAAAACTGCCTAAGCACTGAGGACCCGTCCACACTACGCTGGAGAAATTTGAAAACGGTGTTTTCACTCTCCATTTGAAAACGCAACAATCGCTGGTCATTTTGGATTGTGTGTGAGGAAACTCCGACAAGGAAAACACATAATTATCATCACGTCATCGTTTTCGAAAAGCTCCGTTTTTAAAAATGTTTTCCGTCCACACTAAAACGCAAAGCCAGCGTTTTCAAATTCCTCCAGTTTGAAGAGCGTTTTTGAAAAGCTCCGTTTTCGTGACAGATTAGCGTGGACAGTGGGCCTAACCGTAGAAATAAAGCTGCGTTCTCAAAATTCTCCAGTGTAGTGAGGATGGAGCGTCATATTCCAAATAAACCTGACCGGCACAGACTAATAATCAGCACAGCCATAAAATATTTTCTCGCACCTTGCAGCTAGAATCAGGGGTGTAGCTAATCCATCTTCCTTCTCATTCAAGGACCGGATATTTACATCTGCACCATTATCGATCTAAAGACGAAAATATCATTTATTACTACTTCAACGCACAGTTGTTTGAAGGGTGATCAACAGTAATGCAATCTATAAAAGTTATGACCAAGACGTTTATTTTTGTCTTTTCAAAATGGTTTTTCGGAGTGTTAGTTTGACATTGTGCAAAGTTTAAAATGTCAGGCAAGAGCAACTAAGAGGAGGGACTACTGAGAGCACATTAAACTGACTCTTAATCCTGGATTGGCAACTTATTCTAGTATTACTTGGGGTTCAGTATAAACAGTTTTTGTTTTTATAGGACTTAGTCATCGCTTAGGCCCAGTTCAGACGCCGAACTTTTCATGAGCCGAACCAAATACATTGAATTAAGTACATGAAAAGTTCGGCGTCTGAATCAGTTAAGAACAGCTATTTGAATTTGGAACGGCCCAGCCGTTCTTCCCGCCTAGCTCAGTCGGTAATTTCGGCTTTGGAACGGCTTTGATTCAGACGTCGAACTTTTCATGAGCCGAACCTAATGTCTAAATTATTATAACGTATTTTACAAGCAGTTTTTACTTTGCCTGAAAATCGCTAACATTTCGATGTGTTTTGGTTTAAACTAAATAAAGTTCGACGAATTAAGTTCGACGTCTGAATCAACAGGTGTACTTTTGATAATTTAGGTCGGTCCAAATTCGAATTAAGTTCGGCTCATGAAAAGTTCGGCGTCTGAACTGGGCCTTATTGTCTTTTGTTTACAGCAATGGTGGTTGCCAAACCGAAAAAAGAGAAAAAAAAAACACTGGCAATTGTCATCTTCTGTTTTTTTTTTTTTTTTTCATTATAAAAACGTTTTTCAATTTACTTTACCATAGACTAAAACATGGGTCATGAGATCCAAACAAGATAAAACTGTACCATAAGTTTAGCAGCTTTGGCATTTCTCCACTTGATTGCTAAATGAAGTGGTGTGCGGCCATGGCAGTCAAAGCAGTTGATAACAGACTGGTCATCTTTCACGTATCCCAGCATCAGGTCCAAAAATGGATAAAAATTCCAGCTTTCATAAACAAGGAAGTGAAGGCAAGAGAACAGTCCTGACAAAAAATAGAACCATCCTTTAGTCTGTTACTTTGACGAGTTTCAATAGTAACTATGATTACCTTGGTAACTTAGTGACTTAGTGGTACTCACCGTCCTACTCTTTGCATCGTTGACTTCGTTGAATTTTGAGAAAAAAAAAATTTTAATTCAGCACAATGCTTGATTACTACATGAATATGAAACGTTTCACAATTCCTGGCACAGCTCGCCAAAGCTGAGCTGGAATTCCGGTGTAGCGGGGCAATACACTGTAGTATCTTAGTACTTTAGAACTTTAACAACTCTAATTTTACCTTTTGTAGTCTATCAAAACATTTATTGACGAAAACATTTACATGTTTCACGGCAATTCTGCTGCGTCCTCGGTGAAAACGATGCGAAAATAACGGTCGAGTTGAGATATTAGTGATATTGTTGAGTGGGAACAAATTGCAAGAATTTACTTTGTGGCGATTTTTTTCAAAGAAACAACAAAAGAATGAGGACAAAATCAGTCAGAGCTTTTTACATTTGACAACACAACTTCTGCATGCTCAACATATATTAGCAATAAGTTGCAGTGCACTTATATAGGAGGTTTCAACAAACCCAGGCCATCATACATGTAATTCGGTTTTCACCGATGAAAATGCATCGTTCCGGTTATCATTTTTCGAAGTCATATTTATAATGGTGCCCCTTCAAAGACGACATTTGGGAGCTTAAGCAAAGTGACAACGTCCGGCGAACCCGAGGACAACACCTAGCAAAAAAATGAAGTTATGTTTTCCCCTCGAATTTGGTAACTGTCTAGAACTGTTCAGTGCGACTATTAGGCTCAGAACTTACTCAAACTTAAAGTGAAATGTCAGCTGAGCGTTCAGTTCCAATTGAAAACAAGAAAAATTGACCGTCCTCCAAAACATGCAGAACTTGGTCATTTCCCCTTGCTGTATTGCAGAGGACGTTTAAGAAATATTCAATGATTTATAACACACGTGCATAGCCATACTTATTAAACCTTTAGTTTGGTGACGTCCTAGTTGGTGTCGCCGTCACGGTTTGCTTAAGCTGCTAATTTTTTTACCAACCTGTGACCCCATAATCATTTTCTGCGTCACTTGTTTCTGTGAAGAGAGAAAATTAGAAAAAAGTCAAATGCCACATTCCACAAAAGAAGGAAAATTCGGTCGTAGTGGATGATATTTGAGCAATATCTGTACATCTCAAAAATGGTTAGAGATTGCTCAGTGAAAAATTTGAGCGAGTCATACAACTCTTCACAGGCGTGCAAACAGTTTTAACGAGACCTCCTACGGACGGGACGGAACTAGCTTTGAAAGATCAACCAAGATGAAGTTTGGAAGCAGGCTTGCTTTGGAACTAAGTATGTATATTAATGACTGCAAATTAGTTCAATAAAGGTAGTTTACAAGTTAATGGTAGTTACATTATACAAATCCTACAGTTTTTATCCACAGCAAAAGCACTTATGGTGATAAGATTACGTCACTGATCAGTAAAACTTCACTTTGGTACATTTTTGCACTCTGTGCAACACTTTTGGCTAGCAGTAAATGATTTGTTGGAAGAAAAGCAAATTGTTTTAATCATTTCTTATCATCCCTTTTATGCTTAAAAATGCTGTTGTAACATTACAGGTTGTTCTGTATACCATTTGAAATTTCCTCTTCAGCATCTTCTTCTACGTCACCGTCATCTTCATCTTCATCTTCATCGTCATCGTCACCATCATCATCGTCGTCATCATCGTCGTCATCATCATCGTCGTCATCACTGCCGCCATTCCACATACTACGTTTCTGACGTTTATGGATGGTCAGTGTTTCCTTACCGTTCTCCTTCTTTAAGCCAAAAGTTTCAGGACTTCTCAACAACACCTAATGAAATGAACACAAATTCGAAAGCCTCCATGAGCTATGAAGTAACATCAATTACTGCATATACTGTTACACCGTTACGCCGTTACACAGAGTTGGCATTATTTACACATGAACAAGAGTGCCCTTGAGTTAACTGTAAACCTGCAACCTTTGAAATTTTTATTAATGACCTTTCCGCCAATACTAACTTCAACAAAACCTAGAGGACCTTAACCCAGTATCAACGTCTTTCGTCAACTCAAGATTGTAGCTAGTTTGCAGTAACGTTTCTAGGGTTCGTTTAGAAGTTTCGGAAGTTTCACATCTCATGTGTAGCATTTTTAAACTTCGGTAACAGAACGCTTATCCCTGAGGCGTTTCTGATTGCTTGTTCAACATTAGGTTACAACAATGCACACTACACTGATCTCTGCAGTGCTGGACATGTCATCAGATAGTGTGGAATTTGTTAACTCAAGCGTCAAGTCTTTCTTGTAGGAATTGAAAATGGCTGAGCTTATAGAGAGAGCCACCTGAATGAAATGAATGCCGTACTTTACACACAAAAAAAACACATTTGCTTTGTTTTACTCCGTCAGTGAGCCTCAAAAAGTGTACTCTACATGTAATGGCACGAGTTACCATGTACACCTTGCATCCCAAGCAAATGTTTGCGGGAATGGACAGCTATAAGGTTAACCAACAAATGACAGAGAGAATCGTCCACAATCATGATCACATACATTTGGGCTTTTGTTGATTTTCCCAACTCTTGCTTTTACACTGCAGCCAAACTTGTCAATCAAAGCCTGTGATAAAAACAAAATGCAATGTCATAGGCCTAATCTCCAGAATGTGAAGAAGTCTTGAGTGTTGTAAGTCAATCATATTTTATTATCTATCAAAGTACAGATAGGAATCACAGGCATGCATAGTTTAAATAGGAAATTGTGGTTTACCTTGATAAATTCCTTGGCAAATTCAGTTATTTCCTAAAATCCAGAAACACAGTGTTTATTTAACCAGGAACTCATAACCTATTTTCAACTTTTCGAACCTTAAAATGTTTGTTTTCTAAATGCATCTGTATACTGCAAAACACTTAAATGATGGCCTGCTGTTATTTCTCAAGCTTTCAGTTATTAGCAGATGAAATACTCCATTTAACCTCATTAGAGAGGTGAACAATGGAACAATATGTAATTCACAACTGATTGAACATGGAACACAGCAAGTTGCAAAAAACACCAATGAGAGGATTGTTAGCAAACAGTTACGTTGAGGTAACAGAGATCTGAGACATAATTAAAGGCAAGAAAACATCCATCATATGATAACAGACTTTGCTTACCTTGCTTTGCTTACCCACTCCCTCGTTATAGTGACACTAACATAAAGTACATTTAACTAACCCTACAAATGAAATAACCTCACCTTGTTGGGAGGCGATGAAGCAATAGTCTCACAGGCTTGAAGAAGAGGTGTAAAGCCATTGTTGTCAACCAAATTGGCCATGTCCTGGAGATTTTCTGGGCTGGTCTAACATGTAACAAGGCAAAGATGTGCAGTTAACAATTATAATGGAGCACACAATTTTAGGTCAGATTTTCAAACTGAAAAGGAAGAAATTGTTTTCCCTGCATGATAGAAATATCTAAAGTAACCGATTTCCAGACTTGGTTCAGTCTCTGAATTCTGGCCAACATTTTCCGAAGTAATAATTATGATAGAGCCAAAGGGTGCTGGTTTAAATTGATTCGTCATTCATACCTTCTTTAGAACAATCTTCATGTACCTTCTAAGGTCATGCTCAGTACACCCAGTAGCTAACATGTGAAGGAGGTTTCTTCCACTCCTCGCGAGACCTATGCTGGGATCTGCATCGTGATCAAGAAGCATAGAAAATTGGTCCATATTTCCCTGTGAACAGAGCAAACTAATATTCAATTGAGGTTGCTTCATGACAAAGCAATTATAATGATTCTTGGAAGCATAAAAAGGTTGTTTGACATCACAAGAACCAGTCAAGCACTAGATCTACAGTTACATAAGGAAAATGCGAACCATTAAATTATGCCTTATGAAATCTCCTGCTGGATAACTAGCCCTGTAGTGAAAATTGGATCCTTGGGGTAAAGAAATCCGTGCTAGGACTTAGAGACATAACTTCTAGACCAAATGAACATGTATTCCTCTATCTGAGATACATGTATTTTGCTATCACTGGGCATCAACTAGTTTTCATTTATCAGATAATTTATACCCAGTGCATTCATAGTATTCTCATATACATGTACTGTTCAGTTATTCCTGCACATACATCATTGAAGTTTCTCCATGTTAGTTATAAAGACATCATATTTATCTACCTTTGAAAGTGCAAGCATAAGAGGCGTGAGGCCATCTGATCTAACACAATTTATTTCTGCTCCTCCAGCAATCAATTTTTCCATCATTTCATTGCTTGCTCTCATGACCAAAGACTTAAAGTGCTTCTGTTGCTGTTCACGCTGCTCAGTTTGGTTCCCAGATAACACCTGGATTAGATTATAAATCAAAGTTTGATTAATATGGTAAGAGTAAAAATCCAACCCTTAACCTAAACCAGTCCCATCTACGTGTTCCTGGTTTAATGTTCCTGTTTTAATAAATTATGTTCAAATACTGGTAATCAACACAAAACAACAAACTCATATCAATCGTCCTGCCCTTGTTTCTGAAAGGGTTTCACATATCTGAATATCACTGTAGTTATCGTTATCCTCCTGTGTAGTTCTGTGCCCTTACTACAAGGTCAAAGGATAGATAATACTATCTGTCAGATAAATCACTATCCAGTGGGTGCATGTTGGTAAAACAACCTGCATTGTCCTCTACTTTTAATTAACTGGGGCCAGGGAAGTTAATCCACGAAATTCCTGGGATTTAATTTCTGGTAATCAACACAAAATCACAATCTATGTAACATCAGCTTCTCGCAAAAACAAATCTGCAAACCTTGTACACACATGAACACATGCTCTATCTACCCAAGAAAAGCGGGCATCATTAGCATGGCCTAGCTAGATGACAGCCCTAAGAACCCAGTGGAGGATATAGGGGAGGAGCCTGGGGGCCCCAGCCCCCAACCCCCTTGTTTGGGTTAAAAAAAGAAATCGTAGAAGGGAGAGAAGCCTGCAGGGCAAACAAACCCACCCCCCCTCCCCCCACCTTTAGCCCAAGGACTGGATCCGCAACTGGAACCCTGATGTACCTACAAACATGCTGGATTTGTACTAAACTGCAGATTCTGTACAAAGAAATCACTTACAACTTGAGCATCTGGGTAAAGATTAGATAGGTCCAGTTCATCAGCCTTTCCTGCTTGCAAATGCAACACTTGAGAGCCATCCTTATCTTTCCCCACTGAGCCCTTGGCTCCACATTCCAAAAGTGTTCCAATCAGAGGAAAATTGTTCTTAAAATAATGATGTGTGGACATTGTTAGGATTAGGGTAAAGTGAAGGTGCAACTGGCGTATACATGTATGTCGTTCATTTTAATATTCAATCTAGAGAACAGAAACAATGATGAAATCTTCACTATTATTCTTGGCATGGAAACAAATCCCTATTAATTAACCACAGGAAGCATAGAGGAAAGAGTCGGTACAAAAGTTTGAAAGTACCAGGACATCTAAGGTATGTGTAATAACAGTCTGTAACTGTCCTTTTTAAGACCAATTAACAGAAAGTATCATCTGAATTGACCACTAAAATTTCTGAATTACAGTAAAATCGATGACGAAGACATTGTCAATTTATGATACAATGTGCATCATCACTAAAAAGGTTCACCATTACTGGTTACCAGTGGGTAACCTTGACAATTGGGATGACATCATTGAAGAAACTCACCTGTAAAATGGCGACCATAATAGGTGTATGACCTTCTTTGTTGATGGCATCCACATCTGCCCCAGCTGATATGAAGAATCTAGCCAGTTGGCATGACACCTCAGCCAGTGGCATCATCAGTATTGGAGGTGGAGTATAAGACAAGCTCGCATTCTATGAAAATGGAAGCAAGCTATTTGTTTGCAAATGAAGAACATCTCAATGCTACTACAAGGGGATCGATTTTTCTTTGAACTCTGGGTGGCTTGTGGGAAACACTTCTTGCTACATTACCAGATGCTGGTCATCCTTTAAACGTAGATGAAATAAACTCTATGCACTATTGTGAAGTGCATCATTTCAACAATATTTCC
Organism: Orbicella faveolata; assembly: GCF_042242905.1. Lineage (NCBI taxonomy): Eukaryota > Metazoa > Cnidaria > Anthozoa > Scleractinia > Merulinidae > Orbicella > Orbicella faveolata. Next base: position 16,377,061 of record NW_028301554.1, read on the forward strand.
AAACCAATGATTCTAAATTTACTTATTTTAACTAAGTTTTTTTTTTTTGACTTTTACTCATTTCTGTCGATGATGCTTTTTTTGTTAATGGTAATGTGGCTACATGTAGGTGTCTAATCAAAATGTCTTTCAACAGGAAAAACAAGTCCAAAAAAGATGGCTCTCAAAAAATCTGAAACATTGAACAGAAGACTTACCCGTGATTGTCTTTCAAAAATAGAGTTTGCGGCCAGGTAATGAAGCTGCAAACAACAAACATAAATAAATCCCCAAAATGCAGAAAATGGGTAACTTGATGACCACATGGGAATCCCCCTGCACCATAAACTATACATGACCAGGAAATTTGCCATACTTAACCTCTATCCCAATGCAACTATACTCTCTTGGCCTGAGTAATGCACCCTTAAAACTCAATAAGTTCAACCTTTCCACATCCAGGAGTAAACCAAGTATAAATTAAAAACAAGAAACTGAATAGCTGGTAACTTATACAGGTGTCCTGCAACAATAGACTAAGAGGACTAAACATTTGGAAGGTTACAGAATATGTCCAATAAAATGGCAGAGTATGTAATTTTAGACAACATCAGTGAGAATGACAGGTATACTTTGCATACCCTTAAGCTTGCCTATCAAAGAAAATTAGGGTATCATTTCCCACAACTGAGAACAATTTTGTAAGAAAAATCATGCTAACAATATGCTTTGCATTTTTTAACTTGTGATTAAAGCCAAAAGTAAAGTACTCCAACTCTATCCAGTATTTATCTCAATGGCACTGATACAAAAAATCAGTTCAAAGTATCTCATTTTGGAAAAGAGTTCTTTAAATCTCTTAAGCACTTAGCACTTTCACAACAAACTTGTAACCTACTGGTGTCCATTGCTCAATATCAGCTTTGTTGACGTCTGCACCTTTCTTCTCCACAAGAAAGGTCACCTTCTGCAGCAACACCTCATTAAGAGTTGAACAGCGGAGTTTTTGACAGAGCAAAGTGCGTCCACAGTCATCAGGAAAGTTGACATCAACATTTTCTAGACTTAATAGATAATCAGCACAAGGCATCTGGTCTTTCATGAGAGCAATGGCTAGTGGACTGACCTGAAAAATCAGTTATTCAAAACTGATTGGTACCGAACATCTTAATGAGTGGCATGAAGCCACATGAATAAGACTTAATTATACGCCATGCACAGAAAATTGTACTAATCAAAGGTTTGACAAGTGTTATGTTTTCATTTTCCTGACAAAAAATGTTTGACATTGCGGCATTGTACTGTCCATCATAGATGTTGTTCATTACATTAGTTTACAAGTAGCACTACCCTTGCAAAACAAATTTCTAGCTTTCTGTCAAGGTCTGGAAGTTTCTAGAAATTTCTAGAATGTGACAGCTTTATTCCAGAATCAAATTCCAGCTTTTTTCCAGAATTTTTTTTTCCAGTTTTTGCAAGTTTTGGATTCTGTCAAAATCTGGAAATAGCTGGAACTTGACACATCTACCAGTTGTTGCAAGATTTTGACAGTTTTTTCCAGGGTTGATTTCTTGCAGGAAACTGGAATAAACCAGAAACAGTTTACAGCTTATTGAGATTTAACAAAAATGAAAGAAATTCCCAGTATATTCCAGTTTTTGTCAGTGTGAATTTAACTCTTTTCAGATAACAACTGAAAGAAATGAGTTAAGTTGTCAGCTTGCTATGTATTTAAGAAGTTTTTATTACAAATAAGAAAACTTACAATTTATATGTGACTGTATGATTACAACTAATGACCAATTACTTCATTGTTAAACAAAGCATTTGATCATCTTTTCTGGTTCTTTTTTGGAGTTATTTATAGTGGTGTACACTGATTATTGAGTGTATAAATATCTTACACGTTATTAACAGTTAAAATATTATTGATGACATACTTTGTTCAAAAAACCCAAGCAATTTCATCGGCAATGGCCACAAAAATTTGGAGCCCTGGCTTAGTTTTTAAGATAGATGCAATCAATGGCAAAAAGTGGGTCAACTTTGTTGCTATGCAACAGAACAGTGCAACCTTAATTTATGACTTAAACACAATGAAAGGTACAGTAGAGAGTTACCTAGAAAAAATTTGCCAAACCATTCAAAACAGTTTTCTACATATCCACATGTATCTACATGTCAACTCTCCCCAATGTCACAAACATCTACTTGAACAATTACTTGTAATATCATAATTCAATATCTCCTTTATTACAGCATTTGTTATGTAATCCTTAAAATTTATGATATTTGATTTTTTAAGGCTGATTTTCATTTGCTTCTTTTTTTTAATAGGTATGGTGTTGAAGAAAGGCTTTCCAGCAGCAACAAGGTCATCTGTGAGAAAAGATCTTGGGCTGTTACTAAAAAAGGCCAGAGCAAATGGAGCGAAAAAAGATAGGAAATAGACTGTAATTTGCCTCATGAAAGTTTTAAATTGTTTTAAAATAAAAAGTTACTGTTTTGGAACTGTTTTGACTCCTGTATTTGTTGGGCATGGGACTCCTTTATTGAATAAGGAGCTTGGTAAAGTTCATGGCAATTGCCCTTTGTTGAATTGAATTAATTTCTAATAGCTGGCAGGGGCTGATATGCTATAAGGAACCAGCTAAAACCATCAGAATTATATGCTGGCTGGGAAAATGCACAGAAAAATCCTGAAAACTGGAATATCCTAGAAAAAACTGGAAATGAATACATTATCTCTGCCTGCTTTTATTAAGGGAATGCAAGAATTTTCTAGAAAAATCTAGAAAGCAGCATCTGTAATAACCTGGAAAAAGCTGGAAAAATCTTACTTGATCCCGAATTATGATTTCTGCAATAAAGCTGGCATTTCCACCCTAATTAGCATGTTTCATTAACATTCTAGATTTTTCTAGAATTTTCCAGAAAAGAAAACTGGTAAATTCTAGAAATTTCTAGAAATTATTTCTGTAATATTCCTAGAAAAATTCTAGAAATTCCTAGAATATTCCAGATTTGTTTTACAAGGGTAGCGATGTATCAGTGCATTTTCTGAAAAATAGCTCTCAGTTACTTTCAGCAGCCACTCAGTTCTTACATTAGTTCTGCGAAACTAGATTCAAGACCACTATACTTGCCTTCCATTGGTTAGCAGCATTTGGATCTGCTCCAGCTTTTATGAGCATTTTCAAGCAATGCAGCCAGCCATATGCTGCAGCATAGTGAACTGGAGTGTTACCAGACGTGTCTGCAGCACATGGATCAACACCGATCCTGAGAAGGTATGCTGCAACTGGTGAGTGGCCATTCTTCACTGCATAAATCAAGGCTGTCTTGTTCCATTTACCTATGATGGATAAATAATACAGAAATAAATGGCACCAGGAGTACCGGTAAGTTAAAAATTGCAATAAAATGGAAATACATATTCTGGATCAGACCTGATTGTCTCAAATGTTCACTGGTACCTCAGACTACATGTATGTAGGAAGTGTATAGCTTGATACAAAATTGATATAATTAATATTATCACATCTAGATACAGCCACAGTTTCTTGATTAAACACCATGTGCTTGTTATGATCTACCTTTCTTGTCAGGTGAAGCCTTGAGTTCAACAAGTGCTTTAACAACATCCAGATGCCCTTTAGCAGCTGCCAGCATCAAGGCTGAAACATTTCCTCTGAAGGAGCCAGTCTGAAGATTTATGTTAGCACCAGCTGCAACTAGCAACTTAATGGTGCTCTGTTTAAACAAAAGGAAAACAATCTTTGACATCTTCTGAAATTCAACTTCATAAAAAGCTTTGTAGCCAACCAAAACTGAAAATGATTGTTAAAATGTCCATGTACATTAGACTATACTTCTGATATGTATAATTATGTGTTATTGTGGAACATGTACAACTCAGTTACAAGAGACAAAGGTCTCACTAAAACTTAAAATCCAGTTTTTGTAGCATGAAACAACTTGGCATACAATTATGTCTGAATGTGTGCCTGTTGACTAGTCCATCACAATACCTTGGTACATGTATATTGACTAGGTTGCCCCAATAAATAGGTTTGAGACATTCATACATCTGAGCTGAGAAAACCCACAAATTTAGGACAAGGGCAATATTCAGGTTCAACCCCATCCACCGCAGTATCTTTACTGTGATACTTGCACTTATTGTTAGAAGCCACCTGATAAAAGTGTGACCTTCATTCGGTATAAGCTACAACAGCATGTACATGTCATGATACTGTCACATTCCAGCACTTGAGATTACAATTTTTGAGCATAGTGTTGGTTTGATATGAAGGTGTTTGAATTTTCCTGTCAACTGCAACAACAGTAGGCCTAATTTTCACAGGTAGTGGTACAAAGTTGTATTGCCGATAGTGGAATTTTCAGCTGTGCTTGTTACATGTAATTCACTGTGTTGTGATTTGAATTTTGCTTGGTGTGCTTTTACTAATTGTGCTTTTGTTTGAGCTGGACTCATGTTTTGTTTGCCATGAACAAAGCATCACATATTAAAGAGATATCGGTTATATGAATAACAAAGAAAATGTGTGGAGCAGAAAACATGTGCAGCTAATGCATTAGCGAAAATGCGTACTACAAATTAACGCAGATGTCCTTCACACTGAGGGAGTGTTAAAAACAGGTCTGCAATGTTCGCTTATCTCTGAGCAGTACTGTACCTGCCGCTGACAAGTACACATACAGTAGCCAACAACAACACCAGTGCCTACCAGGTGTCCATGTTTAGCAGCATAGTGAATTGCTGCCTTGGTGTGCCTATTCTTAACATCAATGGCAACTCTTGGTTTCTTAATGATTTCTTCATGATCATCCTCCATATCATCGATATTCTGATCTTCAATAGCTAAAAGTTCTTTCACATTCTCATCTCGCCCATGCTTACAAGCAATCATTAGAGGCGTGAAACCTTTTGGTCCAGGGTCATTTGGGTCGGCACCCCTGAAGAAAGATCAGTTTGATTTGTTTATTTAACAAGTACTGGTAAAAGCATGATCCTACATTGTACACCCTAACAAAATAAATGATGACTGACCTTGAATGAACTCACATAACTATTCACAATAGCTTCTCTGAAGTAATATCAACAACTCCATTATTTACAAACTTGGAAGAGTAATTGCACTATAATTTCTCTGAATGATATGAGCTTGCAAAATAATACAAAGAAGGAATGCCTTGTGTTGCATTGCTTTTAACACCACTGACAGGGCTGTGCCCTAGAAGCACTCGGGTGCCACAGGCAACCAACTTTGCCTTTGGGCAACTAGAAAAACTTTCTTTCTTCATAATTTATATGCTTAAGAGCTGAGCACCCAGGATCTTGTGGTTAGGGACCTTTGAACATCTTGCAATTTTTAGAACACAGCCTTGACTGAAATTTTTTTTCCTACACCTTACATCAATTCTCTGAAACAATATTTTGACCACAACTTTTACTTCCTTTATGCTACCTGACTACCACAGATTAGAGCTGCTGATCTGCAATCAATTAATTATTAAGTTTTTAGCACTGTGCATTCAGTACCTTGCCAGCAACACCTTTAGAGGGCCAGGACCTTCACAGGCAGCAGCATAATGCATTGGTTTGAAGCCATCTTTGTCTGGGATGCTATGTTCTGGTACTGAGTTTAACAGAGCTTTGAGGTAGTCACCATTTGGATTGATACAGGCACAATGAATTGGTAAGATCTGAACAAGAGACATTAACTTAAGTATATTCATGTGACAATATCTATACATGGGTAAGTGAAGTTTTTGTAGAAACATTTTTGATGAAATTAATTAACTACCCAAATTAAAATATATATATATATTAATAATTAATACATCCTCCTAGTAAGTACTTTTCAGGGCCTAGTGAGAATGGCTTTCAGGCTAGTACATCATCCAGTTGTAGTTACAGCATGCCCAGCAGCTCAAAAATTGGTTTTCTATGCACTCTACAAGTCTGATGAAATTCATGGACAATAAGGTCCTCAAGTACACATAGTAAACTGAACTAGAATTTAATTGGAATTACATCCATTCCTTGTTTATTCTGTTTAAGCAGGAAAGGTTTCACTCAGACAAGTATAACTGTACCTCAAGAGCAAGGTGATGACCTAAAATACAGAGTATGACTAGATCCTGATCATGACCAGCATCAAATTAAGGTTACAGTTTTTTGTACATTGGTAGGTGAAAATTATTTTAAAAAAGTTGACCATTCCAGTTCCCCAAGTTAACGTCATCTACGGGTAAATGGTATTTTGTTATAGATTGTGATATAATTGTGATATAATCTCTGTGTATTTATCAGGTGTTTCATTAACATTTTCAGCAGGAGGGTAAATGGTTGTCACAGGCCAGGCTGTCCAAACGTTCTGACCTGAACTTCTTTTCATTATAAGTACTTTAAACTTTCCTTTAGATGGTCAAACCAGGTTGGCAACATTGTCCTCACAGCCTGTCAACCCCATGCCCGGTCCACTGTTTGCACTAGTTTCACATCCACAGATTTGTATGTTACAAATTCAATAAGGGACTTCCCTTGTTAGTTAAGGTACCATTGAAAATGGAGAGACATTAATTTTGTTTAATTACTTTCCACATGCATAAACATGTTTCTTCATTTCTGCTGTTCATCTTCAGCAAGTACCGGTACTTACAATTTTGTTTTCCACAGGCTTCTTCTTCACCGACTGGCTTCTAAAGTTTGACAGGTCTTCATCATCATTTAACAGTACCTGGCAAACAGACGTTTTATTGCATTTAGTACCCTTTTAAACTTCCTAAATTGGGTAAAATTGTTTCCTCACAAATAATGTTACTACAAATACATGTGATGTAAATTGTCTAGAAAACAATTATGTATCATGTATCATTAAATTGTTAAGACTGCCATACAGGCACTTCAAAGGTACATGTAACATTTGTACATGTCACAACTTTTTGGACGGTTACAATAGTTGTGGTTACACATCTTCCTTTTACCGTGGTAAAAGAGCTTTTTACCTCAGGAAACTCACAAATCATGTGTGACTGCCATTTCCCAAGGTAAATTTACTGTGGTGTATTTCCATGAATGCATCAAAAAGAACAAAAGAATCACCCATAACATTAACCAAGGTAAATAGGCAGGTTATTCAAGTACCCCAAGATAAAATTAATGACCAATCGCAAGGCAAGCCTTAAAGATAAGCAAATAAAATAGACAGTGGAATTTAATTCAAATATGATGGCGTGAGGTTTAGATTTCCGCAGGTCAACTTTGCATGTTCAAGGCAGCAAAAACGTGGTCTTTCTTCAAATCATGGCTTGATGGCATGCAATTTGTAAGTATAAGGTTATTTTTTGGAAATTTTGCATTTAAATACAAGTCAAGGAAGATCTATTATGCAATATCTTAGATTATTTTGATTTCATCTCTAGGCCTAGAAAGTCTAGAAACAACCTGCATTAACAAGGAGATTTAAATAATAGATTCTTATTTAATCAAAACCACCAGCTTCATGGGCCCAGTGAAATGCCCAGTTTTCAAGATGCTTTTCCAAGTGCTGCTGGTTTGACCTAATGCATGATCGTTCAGTAGCTGTTGAAACCACATTTGCAGACATGGAAGAACCCAAACACTTCTGAGAGCGCATGCATGTGATACACGATTATAATTCGCAGTGCTGTCAAGTAGTAAATACTGTGAGCTAATTGGCATTTATAAAGTGCAAACAGAGTCTTCACCTTCTAATTCTTCACTGTATGAAACGCTGACATAATAAAGCAGTATCTAGAGGACTCATGGAACAACATAAGTAATAAAAGCAAGATGATACTAGTAAGCTCCCTCGAATTATCCATTTTTCACATTTCACACCAGTCCAAAGTATGAAAGATTGACCTTCAGGTGAAGAGTTTTGTGTGTGACTGCAAACACCTCGGTACGTACTTCCTGCAGTGAGTTTATGTAACCTTGGTGTTAATACCTTGAGAATGCTATTTACCTTGGTATGTGTAACCACAACTTATATCTCCAGAGAGTTATCAAATGTGTACTGTGTTAACTGTACATTACAAGTCAATTCATCTTACTGTTATATTATTACACTATTATACTATTATAATAGTACTGTCAAATGTGTACATGTATCACTACTTTAACATAAATATAAGGCTGAAAAAGCTCTTGAAGGTCCCAAAATAGAGGTGTTCACTATAAAACAGTTATTAATATATTTAATTTATTATGGGCATAAACAACTACATCACATGTGCACATAAAATTGTTGTAAGCATTGACATGAACCAAAATTAATTATTAATAAAATTTTCATGCGAGCGCATTAAAATTACAATCTGAATAATCTGTACCTCTTTATGCAGGAAGTTGAACCCAAATCCAAACTTGTCCACACCCTTACTAACAAAGTAGCCAGCCACTTTTCTGTTTCCATGTCTTATAGCCTTCCATATACTGTTAATACCTGTCTAAAATGTGTTAAGCAATATTAATTGAATCCTACTAAGTGTAAATATTTACCATGCCATATATGTCTGAATATTCACTATATAAGCTGTGAATGTACCTCTTATAGTAATAATTATGTGAATCGTTCACTCCATGTCCACCCCACGTTTCGCCCCATGAAATGACTCACCCAATCCATCTATGCCCAATATCCTAAGGACTACATAGTTGCATCATTAGGCAGTGAAATGCCCTACAATCTACACATACATGCATGTACAACAGTGCAACCTACTACAACCTACACAAACTGTACCAACATATGGCCTACCAAATGACTTTCTTAATAAGCTAAGTCATGGCCTAACCCAAGACATGTCTTGTCCTAACCGTTGGACTAAATAATAATGTACCAAGTTACCGGTCCTAGACATGTGCATGTACTTAATTACCCCACATGCACTCTTTTACCTGCCCCACAACCTACCCAGTGACCTACAGAGCTTCTAATTCTGTGTACTGTACATTCTGTGCACTGTATATGCAATACAACCCGAGTGCCTTGTGACTCACCCTTTCACTATACAAGGTGTACACATATGTCCCAAGAGGGAGGGAGGGGGATACACAGGTAAAATAGAGACAAGGAGGTGAAAACACTTTTTTTGGAATAATATATACACTCAGTGTCTTTCTTTTAGATACTGTACCTGTTCTAGGTCATGGAGAGTTGATTTCTCCACTACACTCAACTCATTCAAAAGTATTTTTACAGTCTCAAGTGGAACTCCTTTCGTGAAGCAGAATTCCAAAAGATGTGAGGAATGATGGCCCTTCTTGTGAAATCCATTTATATCCTGAAAATGAATGAAAAATTAGAATAAAAAGGATAATTTTAATTCATTACTCATTAAGTATCAAAGTACAAATGTAATATATATACATAAATACATGCACATTATTTTTATAATTTTTTAAGACATTCACATGCATACCACAATTGAATACAATTAAAGGGCTATTGTCTAAATACTCACTAATTTTAATTAGTGTTTAGCTATTTGAAAAGTGGTTTGGCTATTTAACTTCCTCCAGTATACATGTACTGTACTTGTAATTCATGCCACTCTAGATATCTTGACTATATAACTGCCACTTTTTGTTGGCAGTTGTACCAGTGTAAAGAGTATTCGTTTATTCAACTTTAAGTCCAAGTCAACACTAATTTGTACTCTGATTATAGCCAAATGAAATCTAGGTAAAAATATTCTCACACAAAGGAATGCATTATTTCCTTCTCTAGATCCTCTGCTGGAGTGTAGCTCTCTCACTGCGTGACCAAAGGTGTAAAAGTTATATCTGCAAAGAGAACAGAAACCCGCATCAGCCTGCAGAGCTTTAAGTTGTTGTTGTATATTTGTTGATTGTCTTATCAATTACATTTCAAAAATGTACTCAACTAGCTAGAGTCATTTCCAGTTGTATAATGCTAAAACCAAAGCAATCACAAATTATGACCATGCAAGAAGACAAGAGATGAGCATTCACAATGAACTGGCAAAAAAAAGGTGCTTTCAAAGAACAAGGCAGGAACTTGACTTCTGAATAAATCTGTACGCATGCATGTATATGCCAGAAGTGGCAAGCACAGTGGCCTCATGGTTTAAGTGCAGTTGCCTCTGAATCAAGCAGTCCTGGTTCATTAGCCCTGGCCAGGGACATTGTGTTGTGTTCTCGGACAAGACACTTTACTCTCATATTGCCTCTCTCCTGACTCAGGTGTATAAATGGGTACCAGCAAACTTAATGCTGGAAGGTAAACCTGTGATGGACTAGCATCCCATCCAGGGGGAAGTAGAAATACTCCTAGTCACTTTGTGCTTTTGAAACTGGGATAAGCATATTTTCATATACAAACTTTACCTACCTACAGTACCAAACATCTAAAAAAGGGAAAAGTCAGTGGCTGGCAGCCAGACCAGCACATTTTCTGTAACAATTTGAAGGAGTATTTCTACTCTCCCCCTCTCCCCCTGGATGAACAGCCACACTGTAGTGCACCCCAGGGTTACCCGGCCCACAGCATCAAATTTGCAATTACCCATTTAAATACAAGAGTAAAGTATCTTGCCTAAGAACACAACATAATGACCCCAGCTAAGGCTCAAACATTAGGACAATCCAGAAATCCAGAAATCATAAGGTGGTCATGCCTATATATACCATAAATTATAGAGTGCAGTCAGGCTTAATATTCAGTACTATAATTATTGATATCTAAAGTACAAAATTTTACGTATGCATTGTACACGAACACAATGTAGAAACACAGGATCAAACATTCGAAACGTACATGTCCAGATGACTGTCCAGATGACTAAAGTACATTTAATGTACAAGGTAGAGTGTTAATGTGCACAATCACGAAACAGTGTAGGACAGGATTTATAAAAATGAAAGACAAACAGTACAGCATTATATGCACAGATAATTCCCCAAAATTACTCACGTTCCAGTATCCATGCGATCAAGTGAAACTGTGGGTTCATTGTAGCGACGTGATGCAGATGCATTATTGTGTAGCTCTGACAATAAAAGTTTCAGGGCTTCATGGTTCTCATTCAGGAGTGCATAATGTAATGCTGATAACTGGATATCAGGACTTCTGGGCCAGTGAACCTACCAGAGCAGAAAATAAATCAAACAGGTTTGGTACTGTGTAATTTGTGAAGCTACAGTCGGCATTAAATTTCACGATTCAAGCGTTCTCAACTACACTTAATTTTTCAAAAGTCTGAACTTTTTAAAATTTCTAAATAAACTGGAACAAGCAAAACGCATTTTTAAAAATTAACTTTTAAGGTAAACCGGAACAAGCAAAAGGCAAAACGTTATTTCACAACAAAAGATACAAAATGGATTTAGTTTGAAATGTGTATTTGTCAATACATATCCCTTATATGTTGTTGTTATTACAATGTACTTAATCATTTTTTTCTGTGATTTGAATTTTCTGTGTGGGACTGCTAAGTTTTGTGTATTTAAATTTCGTAAGGATTTTTATTCATGATTCTTTTAATTTTATTCACAATTTATTTACAATCACGAAAATCACGAACTTTAAAGACCCATGAAATAAGTACCAAATAAGATAAAAGTATTTGATGTAGGATGTAAACCATGTCTGAATGATGTATCCATTATCAAATGTTTCTTAATTTATCTCAGTATTTAAACAGAAACAATGAAGGCACACATACCGTGTAGACGTTTGCTCTGTCATCAATAACACCCTTCAACATTTCCATGTCATTTAGTAACACTGCTCTGATTGCCAGTTTCACAGGCATCAAAGAAACATCATCTCTAAAATAAAATAAAAAATTATCTGGCAATAGGTTATTTCAATTATGAGGAAGAGGAGCATTATTTTGATTGGCTCTCTATGACTAGCATAAATTTTCAATATGGTTCATTCAAAAGAAGCACTCGAAAATTAGTTTTGTCAATTTTCTTCTCTGAAACATGGAAGAAGAGAATGCCGTTTTCTATTAAGAACAAACATTTTCACCTATGTTTGGTCAATGTTCAGTTTTGGCGTGACTTCTTGAAAACTGGCTAAAAAATTATTAATAGTATACTTAAAATTACATCGCTGCATACAGTTCAATACTTTTCTTCTGTTAATACATGTATGTCGCTCAGCAAAAGTTGTAAAGAGCCAGAAGTATATGGGAAGTATTGCATTATTGGCCTCCTCTTATTAAATTTATTTTTATCTCTACTAGCTGGAATGAAACAAACCTGGTTTCAAATGTTGGATCTTTCTCAAGCAACTCTATATTCTCGATAGGAATCAGCACTCCTGCACGTCTTGGTTTATCTTTCTTCTCTGCAACTGCCTTCTTCTTTATCTCCTTCTTTACCTTGGGCTCAGCAGGTTTTCGCTTCCGGCCTGGGCTCTTTGGGGGTGTAGTCACACTCTTCCTCTGCCCTCTCTTACCTTTATTTGCTGGGGAGGGAGTGGATGCAGACCTGGAACCTCTGCGTGTTCTTTTTGCAGGAGGTTCATCTTCTTCTTCCTCATCTGCAGCGTCCTCTTCACTCTCAGACTCTACATTATACACACAATTATAAGAACATTACAACTGATAGTTCAGGTTAGCAGTTTGCCATACCATAATTATAGTATACTAGTTAGGTAAAGTCTGCATTTGAGCCCAGTGGGACTACTGGTCCAACTGGTGTGAAACTGTACCACTGCCACACCTGTGGCTGTGGTGTTTGATTCCTAGCCAGCATCATTATGTTGTATTCTTGGGTAACACACCTTACTCCCAAAGTGCGTCTCTCCACCCAAGTTTATAAATGGGAAATAGTAAAATTTATTGCTAAGGGAAATTCTGCAATGGACTAATATTAACACCCAATCAGGGAAGCAGAAATGTACCCTTAGTAATTTCACACCAAGGAAACTAGAATATACATACATGACTTGTACATAAATGGGAGCTCTAGCGAGACTGGACACATGGCCTGATACAGAATTTCCTCATTTCCACGTACATTAAACATATAAAATATAAACTTATTAAATGAGATCTGTATGAGAATACCACGAAATGTGTGTTACAGGATTCAAAAATGGTAGTACCCTTAAGTTTATGAATATAAATCTAGTTGCTGGACTCATTACAATGGTTGGATCTTTATGGTAAATGCCTCTTGTTATAGTCTCCATAGTTTAGCTAATTACATCCACAACACGGTACCTTCATCTTCCATGGTATCATCTTCTCCTCTTTCAGCAGCCAAAGCTTCTTTTAACAGTTTTTTAGTTTGTTTAATGTGTGGTTTGGAGATAGCAAACTTTTCAGGTTCCACCTCTGACATGGCCACTCGTGTAATGACAGAATCCATGTGGCAAACATCATCAAATGAAACCTAAAATATTGATTCAAAATTGTATGCACAATTACTATTCTTGAGCAATGAAGTAGTGTGGCACATCTACAAGTTCTCAAAAGGAGAGTAATGTGAAAGTGTAAAAATGGATTCTTTCAGGCTCACAAAAAAGAACCACTGGAATGAAACTGGGTCCTTTCCGACATGAAAAAGGGTTTACGGATAAGAAAGGGGAAGTGAAGGTTCACTCTTTCCTGTATGAGAAAGAAGGACTCAAAAATTAAGGCACTCTTTCTTGCTCAAACAAGGGAAGAGGTAGTGTGACACTTGCCCTTTTCTTGCTCAGTAAAGTGCTGCATGAGTGAAGGTGTACTGTACCCCCTAAAACTGTGAATCAACCAAATTTGGGTAAAACCAATTGATAACTATAGCCAAGCATATACGTGTAAAACAGTGAGGAATTACATTGTAGGTCACTAAAACCCAGGGATGTACACTGTGGCTATGAAAAATCTGAGGAGGTTAATAATAATTAGCCTCCTCAGAAACTCTGGCTTAGCTGGTTATTGATAATGCATACATACATACATACTTTATTGGCTCGTCCACACGGGGCTTTTCAGAGTCAATGTTACATTACAAAATTTAAAAACGCAGAAAGCCAAACACAACAATGATAACTTAAAAAGAAGACAAACGTTGAATAACAATTAAATAAAACAGTCATTAAGAAGCTTACACCTGAGTAGGCACTTGAAATCCATCACTGATGGACAGAGTTTAAGTTCAGGCTGCAACTCATTTCACAGAGAGGTCACTCTATATTGAGAAGTCCTTTGACCGCTAGCAGTGCGGAAGAGTGTATGTTCAAAAGTTGAGAGTTCCTGGTAGTCCTTGTCGAGATGGCGGATCTTCTGACAAGTTTAGATGTCAAATACTCTGGAGCACATCCTGCCATGCACTTGAAAACCAGAACAGCAAAATGGAAATAAAGCTGTTGCCTGACTGGTAACCAGCGCAAGTCTTTTAGCAAAGGAGTTATGTGATCGAATTTTTTAGTGCCACGCAAAATGTGACAAGCGAAATTCTGAACTGCTTGGAGCTTGTCCAAATTAGCTTGAGTAGTATTGCTCCAAACAGAAGAGCAATAGAATAATTTATGAAAAACTTCGGCATTTATAATAATAATCAAGGCATGTTTATCAATAATCATTTTAATAACAAGCTAAGCCAGAATTTCTGACCCACAGAGTGTCAAAGTTACTCTGATATTGCCTTTGAAAGTCATTTACTGAGCAAAATGACGAAAAAAAATCAGAGAACCATATTTCAACTGTGGGTGTGGCAATGTCACGCAATAAAAAATTCACGCAATCCGTTTAACCTTTGTTTACCGCAACTGTAGAAAATCCGGGCTCGACAATCTTTTATAAGCAATTCTGGAACATTTCTCGCCGTCAGTCTTTTCAAAAAGCTGGTGAAACGCGCCTCAAACACTAACAACTACTCTTGAAAACTTTTAACAAGCTTATGAGGTCTGACTTCTTTCTCTCTTTTTGACAAAGGATGATTTGCGCGTCTTTTTCTCCCTTGAATATATACTGTACACAATTAACACTTACGTACTATACCAGTCTATTAAAGAATTGGAAAGATTACAATAAAAGCAGTCGTTTTAATCTCACCTCGTACACATTTTCATCGACTCTGTTGAACCAAGCCACGTTGAAACTGGTCGCGCTTTCAGGGACATCTTCCAACACACGACAAACATAGAAATCGTCCTCCTCTCCGCGAACAGTTAAGAAGTCACCAGCATAAAACTCAAACTCCTCAGTCAGTTCTACCGGTGCGTGAAGCACTCCACGTCTCTTCATGGACATCAGCCGGCGAGAAAGCCTGACTGGAGGATCCTCTTCGGTCGCGCGCGCTTGTCCTTCGCGAACGAACGCGGAGAACGACCTCTTATTCATTGCTGAACCAACTGAAACTTCCACAGGTTCATTTTCGTCTTCACTGGAAAGTGGCACATCTGTATCGCCTCCTTCGGAATCACTGTCGCCTTTGTCGTCAAGAAAAGCTTCTTCGTCCGGCAAGTTTGACAATTCCTCTGGTGCGATGTCTTCTTCAAAATCGTCCATCTCATGAGGGTCATCTTCAGTTAGATCAGCCTCGGATGCTGGACGGCTTGCAGATTCGCAAGTTTCTCGTTCTTGCTCCACCAGAATGGCTAGAGAAGACTGTTTTCTTAGAAGGCGAGTTCGCAGAGACATCGTTTGTTAGGAACGGCTTGGTTGAATTGAGCTTACTTCTTTGGAACTCAACTCTGAAGCACGATGTACTTTGTGAAACTTCAATCTGTGCACCTCTCTCTTTATAGCAAATCTAGTGACCACACAAACAACTGTAGTCAGCTTTATGTTAAATACAAACTAAAAAGCGTGGGTTGTAGTTCTGGGCAAGCCCGATCTTTCCAATTAAAGATTTGCAAAGCTGGCTTTCCGCTTTCCATTCAAGGCCATTCAACTCCCACGAGCGGCAGGAGCGTCGCACGGAGAAGCACTGGTTCCAGTTTGTGCAAACACCGTGACAAGTGTCACGATATTAATGTCACAACACTGACTTGCAGAAATTGGTGCAACACAAAACCATTCTTCACATCAGTAGGCCGTTCTGGATTTTCCCAAGCAAAAAGAATAAATACCCCTGAAGAAGGGAACACGTAAAACCACAAAAAACATAATTATTTTGTTTGTTGTTTTTTGCATTTTGTGATCCCCCCACCCTCCCCCCGCCCCCAACGCGTGACGTCTGATTAGTTTGCAAGGAATCATGGGTGGTGGTCTGTATTCAAAATGGCGGAAGGGGACAGTATATTCTCTAAGATCATTCGGAGAGAGATACCATCAGAATTCCTCCACGAGGATGACCAGGTATTGCAGTTCGGCTCTTCGTTTTTGATATGGTAACTTTAAGCTTTAAAATGCGTAAAAGCTAGCTTATACTACTCTCACTATTCTCCGACTTTGTAAACTTCAGAATCGACCACGTTTCAATTGAAATTTAAATTAAGTTAAACGTGAGACGGTATGGCATTTATTTCTACTTGTTTTCATTCCATTCAGTGGTCCTACGTCAATTAATTAATACGGCTTCACAAATATTGACAGTGTTCAGTCCTTTAAGGAACAAAGATAAAACTATAGTAAGATCCGGAAGTCGTGAGATGAAAAGTGAAAGTACATTTAGCAAATTTAAGCTTAAAATTTTGCAGAATTGCTGTACAATATTTTTATCATTTTAATGTCAACAGTGCGTCGCCATCAAGGACATTAATCCCCAGGCCCCGGTGCATTTCCTGGTTATTCCAAAGAAGCCAATACCTCAATTGTCCAAGGCAGATGATTCAGATGAACAAGTAAGTAAGACAACATGTAAAACAGCTTGTTTATAACTAGATTGTGCCAGTTTACTCCTCTAGGGTGGTCAAGGGTAGTTAAGTTTTCATAGACAACAGTCACTCAACAATAACATGAGTACCAAGAAACCTATAGTGTTCTGTCTGACTACAGTTGAACATCAGCCAAGTGCTACCAGCCTGGTGAAACACCCTACAAGATCTTTAAAGATCTCTATTAGGATCTTTTATGGACCTTCATGAGGATCTTGCAAGATCTTCATCCATTTCCTCAAAGATCTTGCAGGAACCTGCAAAGCTCTTTCAAGCCCCTGCCAAGTCTTTGCAAAGATCCTTGAGGATCTGCATCAGGTCAACGTAAGCATTCTTGAAGTTCCTACAGGATACTTCAGGTCCCAGCAAGTATCTTTTAGGTCCCTTATTACTGGTGACTTTTCACTAACTAAATAGACTCCAGAATCAATCCAGAACAAAACAAAATGACATAGCTGGCAGAATTACAGATTCTTTAATATCCTCAGCAGGATACAGAACGAACTGTAAAACTAGGAGGCACTACAAGAGTAAAGTGTCTTGTCCAAGAACACAGCACAATATCCCAGCCAGGGCTCGAACCTGGACTACTCGATCTAGAGAGAAGTGTACTAACCAAAAGGCCTGACCATGCCTTAATTTGCATAGAAAAGATTTAATAACAAATTAATGTCCCAGTCCCACTTAACTAATTTAGTGTTTACAGTACAGTTGGACTTAATAGAATTAATAAAGAATACAGATCTACATCAGCATCTCTCAAAAACTCCTGAATTTGTATAGAAAAACAAAAATAAAACAAAAAGAATTTATAACGTGCCTGCCAATATCAAATTGGTAATGGTAACTTAAGCAGCAGGAAGTTTTGGGTTCAAAGAACTAAGACAAAACTTTTCCCTTGAATAAATGTGACATCAAACCTAATTTTATTTTAATGATTCATCTAGTAGCTTTGTTTATTAGTTGGGCTGCAATAGAAGAGTTCAAAAGATGGAGTCAGCAATAGTAAGGGAGATTATTTTAAGTAACACACCGTATGGCAAATGGTAATAAATGGCAGATTGGTGTTGATTCTGGTACATCTTTATGAACTTATTAAACAAGAATTGATTTAATTAGAACATCATTATAAAGCAATAGCATGGTCATTTTGTAGAATTTGCCTGTTAAGTTTACATGACCTAAAAATTAAAAATTTTATGTACATGTAAGCTAAACCTGGTAAATCATTTGCAGTACCCTATGAGACAGAGATTTCCTTCTCTTTCTGCTTGCTGAGAGACTAGAGGGAACCTCTGCTCACAACCACTGAATCGTTTGATCAGCTTTAACAGTGCATGTCCACAACTGGGGATGAATAAATTAAAAATAAATGTTTTGAAAAGTTTTAACCAGTTTAAAGTGTACACATTACAGGTAGAATTCAAAATGCTACTTTTGCGAGACAATATCTGGTGCTCTTTGATTTGCTAAAAATAACAATTTGCAACACTGCACTAACATGGGTTCCTCGTGTACATGTTGGGCTTATCAAATTCAAAACTTTTGTCTGATGAATAACTGGCAATCTTTGTACATTAATTCATTGTCATAGAAACATGTTATGAGGGTCAATAGATTGTCTGAACAGTTTGTTTATCTGCAGTGTGGTCTTGAATGAACCCAGTTTTAGTTTATTTCATCTGTTTCTCTGCCACTCTTTTAACTTCGTAGAACTTTACAAAATTTCTGTCTAGTTTTTCTCCAAGAAATAAACGGTGAAAAAGCTGGAATTTAATAAATTGTGAATAAAAAAGTAATTTGCCACAATTGAACCGAAAATAACTGAAAATTTGATTGTGGGTTACAAATGTTTCACATGTCTGACAAAGAATGACAGTTGTAACTGCTGCTGTTAATGCTGATGAAGTTCAGGCATGCACAATAATAGGAAATTCTTGTATTAATGGCAATTCTTAAAAATGAGAATTTTTAGCAGAGATTTCTAGTAAAGGATTGTGGTATATGGAAACCCTTCAAATATTCCTGCACAATTTATTTTGAAATTATGTTATAATTCTAAGAGTGGGCTTCCTGTAAAGTAGCTCTTTAGCTAAGCAGAGGTATCACGATAAATTACTTTTACATTTTTATTACTTCCTGAAGACTCCATGGTGGCAAGTTAAACCACAAGGTAATCAGATTAGACTTTGAGGCAGCAGAGTGGTTCTTTCATTTTGAAACAGATTCCTTGCGCACTTCAGAGAGGTAAACTTAGTACTTCTCTCATAAAGTGACAAAACTTTTTCTGTAACTGACGCTTTGTCACCAAAAAGGCTCTCGGGGGTTGGGAAGGGTAATGTTACAAGGAAACTTCCCAAAGGGAAACTCTGCAGATTTCATGGCAGATTTTCATGTGTCTGGTTGTGTCAAGTCTCAAGTTACGTAAGGCTGTTTACCTTCAATAATGTCTTCCCATTTAAATGGTCTTGATAATAGCAGGCAAGTCAAGAATTTACATCCGCTTTCAGTTTCATGTGCATAGGTGACATTTTTCTCCATGCTAACCAGGCCTATGCCAAAAATGTAAGCACAACTGACTTCTTTACAGTCAAACTCGAATTTTAATGACAAAAGATGGATTTATTTGACATTTTCAAACTAAAGTTACAGTGTAGGAGTATCAGAACGTCATTCCAGGAGAAATAAATCAACTGTTTTGAAAGTTTACATCAGCTTGGGAATATTAAAAGTGGTAGCAGCCCAATTCTACTGGAAGTCACTACAGTGGAAGCTCTCGTAAGCAGACACCCTCGGGACGCGAAAAAAGTGTCTGTAACTGGAGCTGGCTGCTTACGAGAATGGTTCTCGTAAGCGGCCACTAGAGGTGTAGGGGATAGATGGTCGCTTACAGGAGCTTGCCCAGCTAACAACAACTACAGTACTGTATTGGAAATACAAAAAAATATGGATGATGACAAAACAAACACTGAAATGTGGTACTGTAATTACTGTAAAATCATTGTGACAAACAGTGATGTGAAGTTGATTGATAAAAACAAGATACAGAGGTTGTTAATAGGATTTTCTTTGGGGTGCTCACTTACGGGAGCTTAAAAACAAAGAAAAAGTCTAAGTTGTAATCTCTGAAAGTGTCCGTGGCCACCTACAGGAATGTCCGCTTACAAGAATGTAAAAATACAGAGTTTGTATGGGAGTTAAAACGGGGTCTCACACAAGGCGGCTGTAAGTAGAGCTGTCCGCTTAGGGAGTGTCTGTTAAGAGAGCTTCGACTGTATTGAGAACCGATTGACTTCACTAAAATCATTTGAATTATCCCACAAATTGGGAAACATGCAAAGTCTGCAATCTTCTCCAGCCATTTGAGGTCAGTAATAGGGGGACCAGGATTTGCTAAAGGGGGGCTGGGAGAGTTGTCCAACAAAGGTGGACCCTTCTAATGAGTCCAACCCATGCTTCACCCCCCCTCCCCCCACCACCACCCTCCGCATGAGACTTATTTTGGTTCTCTGAAGCGTAATTTCCAGCATTTTGAGGGATCAATGTTGGTTGTTTAATATCTTTGAAATTATCTCTGTTTTGAGCTATTTAAACAAGGACTATGCTTACGTATTTTACAGTAACGCTTACCTTCCTGATGATGTACATGTACGTGCTAGCTTTCCAAAAACTCGATTAATTTGCTGCTGTCTTTTTGACAGAAGTCTGACAGACTTCAAATTAAACACTGACTCCTTTGAGAATAGTGGTTTTCCTTGGGCTTTTGTGTGCCACTGGCAGTCAAAATCTTTGTGAACGATTACACAACTCACTGATGAGCTGATCAACAAAGAGGCTTAGCTTCTGGCCTAAGCTACAGTGCCTAATCTGTGAAATCTGTCAATAGAAAAACTGCCACTTGTGGCACCATGTACTTGTAGAATTTGACTGGAGTATGAGTCACATGTTATTTTACCAAGTAGACAAATAAAAAAGGGAAGTGCTTAAATAAAACAGATTTTTGACTAAGCGAGGCATTTGAAACCTGGAAAAGACTCTCGTTCATCAAACAATTTTTGCTCTTTTAAAGTTAGTCCTTTTTTTCAGAAGATAAAATATTAATAATAA
This sequence comes from Orbicella faveolata, assembly GCF_042242905.1. NCBI lineage: Eukaryota > Metazoa > Cnidaria > Anthozoa > Scleractinia > Merulinidae > Orbicella > Orbicella faveolata. Next base: position 16,397,985 of record NW_028301554.1, read on the forward strand.
TATTTGTTAGTGATGTTTGCCCACAAAGGTTCTTGTCAGGAACCGCACCTATTTAAGCAAGTTTTCATCTCATTTAGGGGTGCGACCGAACCACCCAAACCACCCCTGGATCTGCCTCAGTGGTAATTATCATTTATTTGTCATTTCTTCTGTCAATAACCGGAAAAATTGCCAGTTTCACAGTTAAACGGTCTTTCAGCGGTTTACATAGCATGTCGAAAGATGGTCAAAAGATGCCGCCTATGCAGGTAAAACTGAAAGCAGGTGTAAAGAAAACAACAAATCTTTTATGATGGACCGGGTCCAAGGGATCGTCTACAAAGTGCCCTACAAAGTTAGCTGCCATGACTACGCACTCACTTATGTCTGGAAAAGCAAGCGCTCGTGGAGCTCACGTGGGGCCGAGCATGATCCAGGCTGTGCAAGCAACAGGGGTCAGCAATTAAGCAGCATGCTGGGTCCACGGATCACAACATCCACCCACGAGATGCCCAGATCCTTGAACGTGGTGTCCACAACTATCACAAGAGGCTTTTCTCGGAGTCATGGCACTCAACTTTGGACAACGCCGCCATCAACGAGAGGAAACCACTCTCTCTTGCTTACTTGCCATTGATTTAAAAGTCAATAAAGTGACAGCAAGGGCAGGGTTGTAGCGTGAGCGGTAAGGAACTTTGATAATGAATTGATGAACTCTGATGAAGGTGAATAGAGGTCACCGAAAATTCACTTAAAAAGCAACAGATCGGATTACAAAAAAGTTTTCAATAATCTTATAAGTTTCAAAGACATGTTTCATCAGATTCTCCTGTCATCTTCATTTGATTGATGTACAAAGCGTCGGACATAGAATTAGAATTAGCATTTTTCTACTTATTTTAAATTCTACTTCTAACACTTTGTACATCAATCAACTGAAGATGACAGAAGAATTTGTCAAAACTTGTCTTTGAAACTTAAAAGTTTTGTCCTTTTCTATAAATTCATGAATTTAAGTGGGTTTTGAAATCAATATCAACCCTTTGACTCCTGGAACTTTTTGTCAAAAACGAATTTTTTGGACATTTTGGAGATTTTCAGTCTGGGTATGAGCCAAATTAGCTGCAATCTACTAAAAAAAGGTATTTGCAACATTACAGCATGCCTCTCTTTCCAACAACGTCACATTTTACGACATTTTTGCTTAGGCATGCACAGAAATCGAAATTTCAAAATTTTTGGATGAGAAATTAGGTCTTTAGGCCTTTCATTTTTTTTTTTTTTTTTTTCTGTTTTATTTTATTTTATTTGCCTTTCCTTTTTCTCCTTTTCTTAATATCTGAGCATTTTCGTGCATATTTCAGGCTCTAGTGACCCCAATCACTCCAATAGGGGTATCATTGGAGAGATCTTTCCTCTTTAAGAACTTGAGTATTATAAGTGATGCCAATTTTGGTCAAAGGTGATGACATCAGGAGTGGAACAAAGGTCAACTCTCATCATGGCTGGTTACAGCCGGGACAATGAAGTTGAAGTGGTTTTGTGGAATATCAAAACAAAAAATAACTACGATCATTGCTGGCAACAGAATAAGACCATGTTATTGCATGATGATGTTATAATTAAATTGGTTCTTGTTATACAGAGTCAGAAAAATTATCCAGAATCAACACCAATCTGCCATTTGCCATTAGCTAGTATTACTGTACATGTACAGACTGCATGATGTTTAGCTGTCTTGCTGGGAACAGTTCCATGTAGTTCTAATAAACAAAGCCAGTGATCGACTGTTAAAATAAAACCTTGATAAAAGTAGGTTTGATGTCACATTTTCTAAGACAAAACAAATTCTAAATTTTGCTGTACAGCTGTACATCATTTTTTATAATGATAATTTTGATTTACAAAACACAATTACTTCATACATTACTTACAGTGCAGGTCGCATTACAATACTCTATTTACAAAACAATACTTATATTGCTTACAATACAAGTTACTTATGCTGGCGATACAATACTGAATACATTCTTGTTACTTGCATTAGGGACTACTTACACTTCTAACAATACAATACTCTACTTACATTACTTGCTTAACACACAGTAACTTACATGTAATAACATGTAAGTAACTGTAACCCCTTCAATAAATTTTCAAATATTGTATATTATACATGTACTTATTTATTGTATACAATACTTACAATACCTTAGACAAAATACTTACATTACTTACAGTACAATATTCCAGTTACAATAAAATTCTAACATGTCCTACAATGTGATAAAAAAGATGAAGTTCTTACCGCCTAAAAAAAAGATTATTTACAGCTAATATACATTGCAAAGCTATCGTTTTAGAAATGAATTGTATATATTACGTACCCCTAGGTCGTATTATTTTTATTCAATTTTTTTTTTTTTGGAGGGGGGAAGGATATGCTATACATTCACTATACATATGCTATTCATATGCTATACATTGAGGAGAGAGGAGTACTTTTCAATTCTCAAACATTTAATTGATCCAAATTTTCAAGATTGTATTTAATGAGTAGCTTACTGATAAACTTCTGAATGGAGATTGCCAGGCTATTTGACTTGCTTGAATAAATATGATGGCGCATAAATAAGGTGGTGTAGTTGAATTTCCTTGTTATTGTTGTGTCGTGGGAGCTTGCAGTAATACCGAACAAGGTCTCCTCAATGGTAGGAGAGAATTGGCATGCATTCACGTGGTTGAACCAGTTCAAGACCTTATGGGAAAACAATTTGGTAAATGTACATTTGACAGAAGAGTGCTCAATTGAATCTTTATCTCCACAGTATAGACATTCATCATCTGCCTTAATACCAAAATAATCTGAATAGTTCTTTCTTATAGTTACTATCGTTCTGTGGATGAATTTAAATTGGAACTCTTCTAGTTTAGATTCCCTATAAATGTTTCTCAGTGATTTAAAGATCTTAGTCCATACATCTTTCTGTAATGGGAGTTTTTTGCTCCAACATTTAGGGCCTGTTTGTTCTTTGGTGTGAATCTTGACATTAAGCCAATTATAAAGTCCCTTGACAGCTGTACATCATAACCAAACAAACTTGTTGGATTACCCCTCTCATAACTGTCGAGAGTCCACTGAGTGCTGCTATTTAAGAAATAATAAAACATATGTAACCAGGGTAAACCCATCAGCTATCTCCAGGGGCTTTTTTTTTTAAGAATAAACATTACCAACATTGCTAGCAATACTTACTCTACTTACAGTGGTAACATACAGTGTAACTTACGATTTAACAATACTAACACAACTTACAACACTAACATTGTTTACCATTTATTATTTTAATTCACAAACAAAATAACTCTTGCATGCCTTGCATGCCTATGTTTTGCACCAGCAAACGGTCCTTACATGTACATTCACACTTATTTAGTCTCCCTACAAGTGCAACAGCCAAAATAACCCCTTGACAATGGCCAGTTTATCGACTGATGAACCTTTGCTAAAGGTCAGGACACTTGCTCCATACCATACATAGTTGGTCTTTGTTTCTTTTTGGGTTTTATACGTACATTTATTGTTTTACATATTTATATGTGACATAAAGCATTTTTTTTTTGTATTAAAATTTTGCAACCCATGAAACAAAGGTGTCGTATTACACGGGTCCCTAAATACCTCCCTATAATGGCCTCCTTCTTACAAAAGGCACTTTACTCTGTTCCCAAGGTGGCCATTGCAGGGAGGTTTTTTTTTTTGTACAACCAGACTGGCTTCCTGTCAGCTTAAAAAGGGGTCCTGGCTTGACAATTAATGACCTACACTGTACTTTCAGACAAAATATATTGTAGAAAAAGTGTTCTGTAACTCAGTAGAAACATGCCTACAAGCTAAGGTAGTAAGTAAGTTCAATACACTGTAGAAGTGCAATTTGTTTTCAGTTGGTGTGAATGAAATCTCTTTTTACCTTGTTTTGCAGTTGTTAGGCCATCTACTTGTGGTTGCCAGAAAGGTTGCAGCAGAACAGAATCTGGCTAAAGGCTTCCGTGTAGTGATCAATGATGGTAAAGATGGAGGCCAAGAGGTGTATCACATTCATATCCATGTTTTGGGCGGACGCCAGCTGACTTGGCCACCAGGCTAGTCAAGGTTATAAGATAATGTGTACATCTACAACGTAAGACATGTCAATGGTTGTTTACCATTTACACGGAGAAACTACTTCGTTGTCAATTTATGCAAATGGGCAGTACAGTGTAAATATGCCCGGTGGTAAGTTCTGTTCAGATTGGCCATTTACATGTACTATGAAAGAAAAAACAATTTACCGAAATTTGCCTTACAATTTACATTCTGACAAAATTTCCAAACTATTTAGGTTAATGGTAAACAGCCATTGTCTGATAAAAAATTTTCACCCATATCCCATTCAAGACTGGACTGAAGTAGAAAATCTGTAACTTACACTTCATGAACAACTATTTTGGTAAGCACATTGGTAATACATGTAATTATAAGCAGACCATAATTTATACATGTACATGTAGCATTTATTTAGGATATAACAATGCAATATAGTTCCTTTGAGGAAACAAAACAAGGTGCTTTCAGCCACTTATGAGAATCAGGGAGTGACACTAAATTAAAGTGGGTAAGCTTATTATATTTCTTTTGTCTATTCAGTGACATTTTCCTGAATGACACCACATTTAATTCATGTCCCAATTCAGAGTCATTCCTGGACAACTATAAAAGGATTCTAAAAGTCTGTCAAACTAGGTCGGAATGTGCATATCAAATTTTAGTCAGCTTCTATCAAGAATTATGTATGTACTTGTAATTTAGGGGTAGTGAATGATAAATGTAACACTTTTTGAGAAGGAAAGACTAATGTTTTTCTTTAAAAATAAATTATTTTGGAATATGTGATGTATTTTTTGGCAAGCTTGGTTTTCGCCACTCTCTCAGATCTGATTATGTTCTGCAGTGGCTGGTAATTTAGCCTATTTTTTGGGAATCTTTTAGTTTTCAACATTTCAGGTTGGCACCTCTGAGGTCATATTTACTCACCAATTGCAAAGGGCCTTTTAAAATTCTTTCCAAGTACTGTTTTAGTGTTGTTTTTTTTTCTTTTTTCATGCAATCATGTACATGTACTTCTTTTTCAGGCTTTGTCATCTCAACTAGCCTCTGAACCCAAGGTTAGTAAAATGAAAAAGAGCCTGGCCTATATTTTAGAGTTTAGTAGTTTGCTTGATAATAACAAATTGATTATTGAAATAATGTGAGACACCTTTGTCTTGATTACTTGCAAATGTGGTTAATGTTAATGGTACAGTTTTGCACATCATGTAAATGCAAGTCAGAAGATTTACAGGTACACTACTAGTCTTACTAACCTGACAGTTGTTCATTTATGAGCAAAAAGTGGTCTTGTCATGTTTTACACACTTTAAATGGCCCCCCTTGGCAAGCAGTGACTTTTGTCTCCACATATCAGTTTTGTACAGCTACTTACTTACTTACGGCCCCTATTCCTGCTGGCGAGTAGGGCAGCAACAAAGGTCTTCCACTCCTGTTTGCTAAGGACTAGCTTCCAGGTGATACCCCAGTTGTGCTTAAGGGTCTTCAACTCTCCCTCCACAGTTCTTCTCCAGGTGTTTTGGGGTCTTCCTCTTTTTCTCTTATGTACTTACGTGTACTAACCCGGAGGATATTGATTCAAGCAAAAGGTGGTATTGCTGGGGTCTTATTAGAAGGTGGGGCTCAGCACAAGTGCTAGGGTACTCTAAAGTCAGAACCCATCTAGTTATGTACTTTAAAACTGGACGTAACAAATTCACTTCAAGCTTTCTTTTCGGTCTGCTTACCCTCCTATAGGTTTCCGTCGTACATGAAAACTTAATGAAACCCCTAGCTATTGTTACAAATTGTATGTAAAGCAAGTCAGTGGTAACTTTGGAGGTGTCTCACTTCCAAGCGATGTAGCATGTCCGGTTTAAACTGAACATAGCTAATCCCTAAATCAAATTAAAGTTTATAGAGCTGGCTATCAAACTATACCAAGAATTTTGAAATAACGTGAATTGTCGAATTTTTTACGACCTCTAAATGTGAGCGTCCGAATCACCTTTTGAAAGTTACAAGTCAAAGGGAAATTGTTATTTGGCCCTTAAATTTGAACAGTAGCTAGTTTGACATATAAACAACAAAAACGTGTCTGCGAATTGTTTGTTTCTAAATATTTTTTTCCTCTGAGTCAGAGTGTACGATCACTCCATATTTTTGTCTCCTCTTTCGAAAATGTTTTGTAAATTTTCACTTAAATTGAATACGGCGAAACACAGACACGTTTTTCAAGCGCTTTGGTTCTGGAAACTGAGGAACAAATTAAATCAGCGAAAAACAAAATTCCCTTTGATCTGTAGCTTTCAAAAGGTGATTCGGACGCTTCATTTAGAAGCTAAGAAAAATTCAACAATTCCAGTAAATTTGCGTGGCTGCTCTCCATGAGAATGACAACGCTTTATCTCCACTAAGGCAGTGTCCACATTACACCGGAGAAATTTGAAAACGCAGCTTTATTTCTGCGGTTAGACCTACCGTTCCCACTAATCCGTCACGAAAACGGAGCTTTTCGAAAACGCTCTTCAAACCGGAGGAATTTGAAAACGCCGGCTTTTTGTTTTCGTGTGGACGGAAAACATTTTGAAAACGGAACGCAGGTTTAAAAAACGATGGCGTCTGGCGTCACGATAATCATGTCATTTCCCTGACCGCCCTCAATGACAATTTCAGATTGTTGTGTTTTCGAATTCCTTCGGCGTAGTGTGGACGGAAAAAATTTGATGCGTTTTTCAAATTCGGACGCTTGCAATTCTGAGACGCCGTGAAAAATTCGACAATTCATTTTATTGTATAAATATTTGGTATAGTTTGATAGCCACCTCGACGGGCTTCAAGTTGATATAGGGGTTTAAAACGGACACGCTACATCGCTTGGACGTGAGACACCTCCACCGGAAGAGTAACCTTCAAGTGTGTCCTGAGGGCTTAGTTGCTATTCGGAGTTGTGCTATTACTATAGAAACAAAAAAAAAAAAAGTGGATAGACTGTTAAGATCCAGTCACACTACGGATCTGAATTGTAGCCAAGATCACATTTGAATTTGGTTATTACCATGATCACGAAACCTGTAGCCAATTATAAAAGTAAAAGCTTGCTAGATCCTCCTTATCTCCCGTTTTATAGCAATTAGCTTTCATAGCAATACTACTCTTCCAAGTAGACTGCGACGCCTACGACGTTTTTTGCCGCCTTCAGAGTAACGTTTTTGATGCTGCGAGTCTGTTTCAAACAAATAACGTGGTACATTGAAATGCACCACGTGAGGACACCACATTTTCTTATTACGTGATGTACATTCACAACGTTTTTATCTTCAAGAGGAAAGCTTACCGCGCTTTCTGTCTGCCATAGAACTATCAGCATGGCCGCTGTTTATCGGCTGAAGACAAAACATGATCAGGACAAATTCGGAGCGGTTTTTTTAGACGCATTCGACACGATAAGTTGTCCTCTTGAAGATAAACACGTTGTGAATGTACATCACGTAATACGAAAATGTCATGACGCCACACAGAAAAACTGTCCTCACATGGTGCATTTCAATGTACCACGTAATTTCCAAACACTGAGAAGGGAGCTGAAAATACACTGTATGAGCTACAAAAAAAACACGTTTCTACCAGTGCTGTTTGGTTCTTTATTGTTGGCTGGTTTTTGTTCACTGTAAAAAAACTGATTACTGAAATGATAGTCACAAAGCTGAATAAGCAACGATAAAAATAGAGCGAAAATCCAACGAGGCTGCGGAGAGCCGGATACAGGATTGAGATACCCTTAATGAGCATCTCCCGAGAGTTATTACAAAGTCCGTACCAGTTTTTATTGAAATGTCTGTTCTTGTTCTATCTTCAGTTCCGATAACAGCAAATGTGACCAATTCCTGATGTACTGTAACGTAAATGGATGTCACGGTAGACAACTGAGAACTGTAGAATACCCCTGGAGTACACTCGTTCAATACATGTTGTAACAGGTCTAGTAGAAGCTTTTTTTTTTCAAGGAATACCAACTTAGATAGGACATAAGGAAATAAAGAAGTTACCGTTTTGGATTACTTTGTGGTACTTTGTGGAAAGAAGGTAGTTATGACTAGCGCCACTCGAAAGGGGTATTTCATGGAACTAACTGGTAGAAAGGAACGCTGCGAGCAGTTTCGCTGTCTTCAGAGCGGAAAAAAGGTAATAAGCATGCCCAAGTTTTGACCCCGCACCAGGCTCCAAGTTTGATAAAATGGCGAGAATTTCGTTAATCGTGTGAACAAAAAAGGTTGCGAACTTTATATGCTTTCCTTATTTTCCCGATGAGCAGCAACATTTTCACGTCATTAATGGAAAGCTGGTGTATTGTTTCCGTGGGGAATCAATTTTTTTCGGACAAAATTAACGTAAAGACAGTTTCCGTACCCTTTATTTCCCGCGGAATACAAGAAATTTCGGTGCGAAGGCACATTTTTTTTCCACAGACACTCTTTAGATATTGCATCCATATAAGCAAACCACTGAACATACAAGCAAGAGAGCCTCTCAGCAGGCAGGGAGAGCCTTTAACAGTGAAATGCCGAAAGAAATTCATGCTCGCCAAAGTATAAATAAATCAACCGAACGACATCCTCGCGTACCTTATAAGCAGTCTGCTGTTGAGCCCTCAAGTGGGGCTAGGGATGCGCAGGAGGCTGCGCAGTACTTTTTCCGCTCTGAAACACATGTAGGTATTCTATTGTACGTAAGTTTACACAAATGAAGAGTCACTCCGTGAATGTGTCATCATTATCGTTATCATTATCATTAACGTTATCGTTTTCGTCATCATTGACGTCATCGTTGTCATTGACATTATCATGAACGTTATCGTTATTATTATCATTATCATCAGTATCGTTATCATTATCAGTAACATCATAATGTGATGTACATTTCAGGTGCCAAGTTTAAAGATCACTGCTTTAATATTGCTAGAGATGTTCTCGATTGAGTGTTGTACTGTTTTAGTGAAACCACCTATGATGTCATCACTTGCCTCGTTTGCATGATACAAAAATGTAAATATCTCTAAAACGAAAGAAGATATTCCAAAAAGAAAAACGTCATTCTTCTTTACTTTGAAAAGCCTTTCAAATAAGCAGCAATTATTTTTTGAGAAATAACACGCAAACTGCGGTGATAAACATGGCAAGAAAACGCATGTTAAAAAACAAAGTTCATTTACTTGACGTTTCGTATGGATTTCTACATTGGAAAAACAAAACTTAGATTGCATGACAGAAAAACTGAACATTTTAAAGCGATCACGAGTCGATCACGAGCAGCTGTCATGCTTCTGCTATTGCAGACCACGTCACGTCTACTGGTCACAACTTCAAATGAGACCACTTTGATATATTAGCAAAAGGTCGGACAGATACACATTGCAAGATAAAAGAGACTCCGCTAATAAGGCAATTAAAACCCACCCTAAATGATAATGTAAGCAGCGAAAAGCTATATCTTTATTAGTTTACATCGTTTATATGCAAATTTTTCTCAGCTTCTGTCATTGTAATTGTTAATTAGTTACTTATTTTAAATTGAAATTTAGTTGTTGCTTCTATTCCTAACGGTCACTTCTGAAGATGTATGTTGAAACATACGAAACGTCAAGTAAATGAACTTTGTTTTTTAACATGCGTTTTATTGCCATGTTTATCACCGCAGTTTGCGTGCCATTTCTTATCAAGCTACGAAGGCCAAGTAAAAAGAGAATCATTTTTTATTTCATAGGCACTTATACATTTCTCTATCGTTATCGTCGTCATTAACAATATAATTATCATTAACGTCATCGTTATCATTATCATTAACTTTATCGTTATCATTATCATTATCGTCATTAACCTTATCGCTATCATTATTATCGTTATAATTATCACTATCTTTATCATTATCATTAATGTTATCATAAGCTTTCTCATTATCTTTATCGTCATCGTTATCATTATCATTAACATCAAAAAATCATTAACATCATTATCATTATCAATATCATTAGTGTTATCGTTATCATTATCATTAACATTGTCATTATTGTAATTATCTTTATCATTAACGTTATTATCATTTTCATTAACATTATCGTCATCGTTATCATTAACATCGTTATCGTCATCGTTGTCATTAACATCGTCATCGTTATCACTATCATTAACATCATTATCGTAGTCATTGACATTGTTATCGTTATCATTAGCATCACTATAGTTATCATTATCGTTATCATTAACGTCGTTATCGTTGTCACTGACATTATTGTTATCGTTATCATTATCATTAACATCGTTATCGTTGCCATTATCGTTATCATTGTTATTATAAGAATCATTACTAGTAGTAATATAATTATTTTTAATATTATTAGATAAGCCAGGTAAGAGGAAGGCACCGTCCTCTTTCCTCATCCTTTTCCTCTATCTATGAGAGATCGAAACGACTTTGCTCGCAGGGTAGCAGAATGTACTGCCAGAGGTTTTCTTCTTTCTTCCCTTGAAACCAAAAAGCCATTGCGGTCAAATTTAGTGGAGAAAGGAAGGGAAGCATTCCTCTTGGATCCAATTGCCAGGCTGGGTATTAAGGATAAATGAAGCGAACAGAGAATAAATTAATAATCTCCAAACTCGACGACAACACCCCAAGGCTCTGCTCCATTTCATTTCACTAATTATGGCAGTCTCATATACACTCTTGTTTTATACAAGAACCTTTTTTTACAGGAACGTTGAGGCTGAGACTAACCAAAATTTTAAGAACGTATAAAGAACATTCCTCAGGCTGAGAGTCGATTAAGAAAGTTTATATTTTGCTAATTTGTATGTATTAAATGACAAGCATAAAATGAAAGTAACAAAAAAAGTGAAATTGACCCAAATACTTAAGGGCATGTTTTGTATAACATTAACAATGGTTTTCTTATTGCATGACACACATCTCGGTTTGTTATAATCAGCAGTTTTTATTTATAACTGTTCCAAAATATCTTCCATACCATTGAAGTCATCAGGTGATACAAAGTCTGAAGTATTATTAAGCTGGTTGACCTTGTATACCATGTAAATTTAAGAACATCTTGAGAACGTTTTCAGCCCAAATCGCAAAAAAATCTAGAACGTTCAGACTTCAAGAAAAAAAAAAAGAGTGTATCGGACTTCAAGTTTACCTGTACATGCCAAGGTTTAAGAAGGAAACATTGCTCAATCCAGTTCCTTACACTTATTTCCGGTCATTTTCGTCGTTTTCAGGGCCAACCAAAACTTATCTTTGCACGGAAATTTCCAATTGCTCGTTTCGTCCAGCGTCCACAGTTAAGAGCGAAGAACAGAGCTAGAGATAATTCTCGTCCGAGAGCGGTCGTTTCTTTCGTGCGTTTCAAAAAGAAAATAGCTTTAGAGACGAGAGTGAAAAACAAAGCCACTCAGTTATATCTCGTGGCTTTATTTTTTCTTTCGAGAAACCGTTTTGTCATTGACACTAATACCTCTCGTTTTTGGACACCATCTTCTAAGCGGAAGCGGAATAATTTAAGGTAAGGGACCGTTCATTTTTTATAAGGTAGGGGGGGCTGGTGGGATTGGGGGGGGGCATGCGAAAAAAAATGGCTTTTGAGGGGGGGCCATCCCAAAAAAATAAGGGAAAAAGGGGGGGTCACGTGAAATATTTTAGTAAAACTTTAAAATGGGATAATGTTTGAATATCAAAAAAATTGCTATAGAATAAACATAGAAGGCAGGATACAAATTTATTACAAACTTTCCTTCTGCTTTAAAAAAAACGTTTGGCGACAAAAAGCATTTGTAGCTATTGAAAAGAAGTATTTAACACTGTTATTTTCGAATGCAACTTTGACTGGCATTTTTAAATGGTGCTTCCCAAATCCCATCAGCTCCCCGTCCCTCATAAAAACTGAACGGTCCCTAACTTACCGTAGATACCTGTTACGCTCTGCTACGCGCAGTTTATATTTGAGTCAACTTTCATTATCGTTATTAAGCAAATGAAGTCGTGCTTAGAAGACCCAATAAATAAACTGGTGATATATATATTTTGAGGTTGGCCCACACGCACGTTATAGCTACACTTTAATTATGCTGCGTCACTCCTTGCCATTTCCTTTCCCAATTAATTTAATGACTACCCATACAGTCGAATACGCAGTATCTATACTGATTCAGTACCATAATGGACGGACCATATAAAATGCACTTCTAATAAAGGACTATCGTGGTACTTCAGCTGGTTTCCGAGAGATCTAAATTAACTTAACTCAACCATTACAATACTGGCATTTCTTTATAACGCACATTTTCGTAGCTCTTGCGATTCAAAAATCGCTAAACCTTTCTTTACCTTTAATTATCTAGGCGAGTACAATAAAGCCATCTCGTTGTAACGGACACTTAATTTGTGTCTTAATGAAAGCCATATTATAAGCCACTATTCGCATTTGCTTGTTGCCTGACAAACTATGGCCCACCCACTTTGTAATAAATAAACAATAGCCTTCATTTGGCGCGAAAATATGCTCGGATATTTGTCCGGTACGATTATCTCGAGCTCGAGCTCAAGAATAACTGAGCTTCGAGGAAAAGATATAATGTCCAAGGACAAATATCCGAGCATATTTTTAAAGTCAACTGGAGGCTATTGTGGTTATTATCCATGAAATATTTTTCGCATCACGCGGGATCTGCCAAAATTTGGGAATAGCTGAGGTATCTATGTTTTAGCTGGGGCATATCCAGTCTAATAATAATAATAATTTATTAATTTATATTGCGCTTTTTAACATACGATGATCAAAAACGCATTACAAGTGACGCGTTTAGAGCGATCACGTGCAAGCGAAATCGTGATGGATTATAATACCATTTATTATCCGTCTAGTGGTAACTCGGATACAAAGTCCGGTACAAATCTCAATATTTTCTTGTCACTACAAGCATCTAGCTATTCAAGGCGCCGTTGGGACCGGAACTGGAAGACTGGGTGGTCTTAATTAATTACGTCAGCACTCTTATATGCGTTGAAGGGTTTTCAATTTCGCGTCTTTGACAATTTCTCTCCATCCATTTGGACAAATATCATAAAACTTTCTATGATATTTGCCCAAATGGATGGAGAGAAATTTTAGTATTTAGGAAGTAGAAGACACACTGAAGAGTTAGAAACTTTGGGATAAATGTTTAACAGAAAGTGCAGCAACTCAAATTTAAGGATAATGCATCTTGAAAAAATTGGCCGTTTCTCGTATGACTCTCTCTCAGTTCTTTTTAATTCGCCTCAGTCGTAGCTGTCTTTGTTTACTTATTTCAGGGTTATTATTTGTTGGTGTTTTTGTTCTTTAGAAACCTGTGTTTTAGGTTTTCTTCATAGTTATTTCCTACATCAGAAATGTGACTTAAAATATCGTGACATAGTCTTAAATAATATGCACAGGCATATTAAACGTCACGACAGTTATATTGGTGTCCCCCCCAAAAAAATGAAACGGCGGCCTTGTTGGTGTCCCAAACCAGTCCTGTGGGAGTTCAACTCTTTTCCTTTTGTTCCGATAAATTTTCATGGTTGCTGTTCCGATGTGAGTGACAACGATCTATCTCCACTGAGACAGCGTCCTCACTACGCCAGAGGAATTTGAAAACGCGGCTTTATTTCTACGGTTAGACCTACCGTCCACACTAATCCGGCACGAAAACGCGGAGCTTTTCGAAAACGCTCTTCAAACCGGAGGAATTTAAAAACGGCGGCTTTATTTCTACGGTTAGGCCTACCGTCCACACTAATCCGTCAATAAAGCTTTCTGTTTTCGTATGGACGGAAAACATTTTGAAAAACGGAGCTTTTCGAAAACGATGACGTCACGATAATCATGTGATTTGCCTGACCGAGCTTTTCTCGATGACAAGTGATTGTTACGTTTTCAAATTCCTCCAGCGTAGCGTGGACGGAAAACATTTGGTGCGTTTTCAGAGTGAAACCACCGTTTTCAAATTCCTCCGGCGCAGTGTAGAGGTGCCTTATAGAAGAATTAATGAAACGATCAGATTTTTTGTTTGACAGTTTGCGTCAATTTTCTTACCTGGTCACCTAACGCGTAAACAGCCCAAATAGACCTTTCATACACATGCATTTTAAGATAGGTTTTACCCAAACCCCGATTAAAGGGTTGAAAGCTAAAGGAAGCACGATTTCCGTTTTAATATCGTTCAAGCCAATGTTGAGTGTTACAAAGCGTGACGCAAGTCACCATATTTAACAAAATTTGTCATTTTGAAGGGCCAAGTTTACATTTTTCACTCCCCTTAAACTTTGAAGACCTATAAACTAAAAAAGAACGAAGCTTTCAAATCTTCGTTCTACAACTGAAAGGGCTGTTTCTGTTTCCTGTGTTTTTGCTAACTCCGACTCCAAACTCATAAACTGAGAAAAGCGTGAAAGAATTGGTGGCACACCTTTTGAATGTTCAACACAATGAAATATTGAATTTGCTTATGAAGTGTGGAAAACGAAAAACTGTTAATACTGATATTAGCTAGGTAACTATATTTACTAAAACTAGATAACGTCTGCGTGAAATTGAGTGCTAATGAAAGGAATAGTGTGTAGAAAGGAGAACTGAATACAATAAAAACGTAGGCAATCTCTCGCTTGAACAGGTCATGGAGGAAGCCCAGTGAAAGATTGAGAATATTATTTAAAATTGTTCAACTAAAAGGGGCCCTAGAGATATTAAAATATAGTTGAAGTTTGGGTCAAGGTCCAGTGTTCACGACTACGTTTTGCCAACTCTAGAAGCCCTTCGACCTCATCAACTAGTTTTACAATTGATGCCAAAAAAAAAAAAAAGCGGTTTGCAGAGCACTATTGGAGAGGATTCTTGACTTGATGCCACCATGGCTACTTCGACTGAATAACCATATCTCCCCCTTCCCCCCTCCGCCCCCTCAAAAGGGTTATCTTTTCTACCTTGCTATCGTTATCAACTTTGATTCGCGGTATCGACAACTATGTGGGTCAGAAAATGATTTTCAACCACCGTGGTGATCTTTCAGTGTAGAGCTATTTCACTCAGTTCCTAGCTGAAGACGACGGCTAAACAAATGTATAGCACATGCGCAAGAACGCCCGGCAGTATCACCGGTTCCATAACTCTTTTTTTCGCCGACCTTCTTCTTACCTTGAGCATCGTGAAGGGGACATGAGAAGAATAAGACGAATTGTAAGACAGCGCCTTTCTTTTCAACGTTTTTTATTTTCGTATTATAAGAACTACCTATCCAAAATTTTACATAAATGATTCGATATCTTACAGATTCACTGACTGACATTCCAGCATACCTATCCTATTTAAAGCTAGTAGTTCAATGTTCAATATCAGCGTTCACTACATAGCCAAACACTTTGTTATCAGCGTTCACAAACAATACAAGAATACAATGCAAACTTATTTAACTTCGCTGTTTAGGTATGGAGATAAAAGCGACAATTTCGAATAAAAGATTATTACATCAATTGTATCCTTTCCCCTTGAGACTAACATGACGAACATTTTCTTCAAGTAAAGTGAGACGGCGGGGAATGGGGAAATATAACAAAGCATTATTAATACAAGCTTCTTTGCTAATTCAATTAGTTGCTAAGATTGTGAAAAAGAGTTTGCACTTCTTCTGGTGTTTTGGCAAAAATTGACAAGTCGGACTCACAACCTTTGTCGGCATCGGCAACAGAAAGAACAATTATGATGCCCTCGCTTTTCTTGTTGATGGCATTTGCCTTCGCAACTAGCCTTCTAGCTGAAATGTTGTGCTTGTTGTAGCAAAAAATCGCTGAATGCTTCAAGCCGAAATCTAAAGCCATATAACGAGCGAGAAGCAGATGAGTCGTGTCGTCACCAATTCGCGGGTTCATGTCCACTAGGTACTTTGCATGGTCTGTGATTACAACCTCGAACGTAACCAGGCCAAAGTAACCGCGCTTTTGGAGGTAGTTTTTAATCGGTTTAGTGAAATCTTCTAGCACGAGCTTCTCGTAGTAGTCTTGCTTGTCCCAATCCACTAATCCATCGGTCCATTTAAATCCGCTGAATCCCCCAGATGTCGTTCCCACCCAGAACAATTCGCCTGATTTGTGCAGGTAGAATTGAAAGCTGGGCACTTCTTTGACCTGAGGAAAAAATTCTTGGAACACAATTTTCCCAGTCCAGCCGCACACCTCTCTAATGTGTCTCAGTGTGGCGGACAGCTCGATTTCGTTCTTTACCAGTCTGTTTCCCCGGCCTCCGCTGCTCATGTCAATTTTCACCATACATGGGTAGGAAATATCACTCTCCTGCATATGTCTTGGAGAAGGTGCCTTGATGTCGAGTATGGAGCTCTTGAGATGCAGCTCGTACAAGATGTCTGGGTGGACGAAGTGCTTGTCCTCGGGAATGCTTTGAAGCGCTGCTCTGGTCACGATCGGAAGATCGTCTTGTAGGCCCTCGTCTGGCGACTTGACCTCAGCGGAAGGGAAAGCCGGAAGCCACTGTTTCCAATGCTGCTTCAGGAACGATTCTGGTTTACGCTCCATTAGAACGGGGATTTCATCGCCAGCTGCGGGCAAATGATAAAATGGCGACATGAGTCTTCGGAAAGATGACGGGGTCGCCGGGTAGTCATATATTCGGTACTTCTTATCGTTGAAGAATCTGTATCCTTTTAAACACGAGGAAGGTTTCTGTGGAAGAAAATACGCCTCCTTCAGGTCTTTTTGGATCAGACTTCCAATGGTGATAGCGTTGATCGAAGAAGCCATCATGAACGATACTCGGCTGATGTTCAACGTAGAATGAATAAAAGCAACTCACGCCTGATGTCTTCAAGCAATACAGAAATGAAAGCATGTAGAGAGCGAGAGTATATTGCTCGCCAAATGACGTGTAATTCCATACTTAATTATAAGCACGATAATTACAATTTTCCAAGTCTTTTTCTATTCATGATTGCCTTTTGGGTATGAAAAATCGTAGTAAAGAAATTGTATGCATAATTAATTGGAAGATACTGTACCTGTATTGAAATACATCATTAAGATGGACAACTTCGTCTGTGTGTAAGTTAGTCACGTCAATAACTGGATGATTTCGAAGCTGAAATAGAATGTAACTTTTGGTAAAGTTTCTCTCAGTAAGAGATCGAATACAAGTTTGTTTCAGTCGCTCAAAGATGGTGCAAAACATAAATCAGTTGATGGTACAAATTACATAGTGATTGCATGAATTTAGAATCACTTCTTTGAGAAGTGAAATTTCGCCAGGCGAAGAACAAGGGCAATACACTCTCTCTTGTTTATGAGAACATCGAGGAATTTGAATATTTTAAGAATAAACCCTGGGCTAAGATTTTGAAAAGAATATAATTTTGTGCGTAGAACCTATGTAAATGCAATACGATTATATGCTTTTAACTAAACCGTATAAAATTCTTCCTTTCTCTTAACGCACAAAACCTGCCAAAAAACAACAAAAACAGTACAAGCTGCAATGTTCAATGCTCATAACATTTCTGTAACTGAGACGTTATGTGCGTCATCAGGCTTTCACGCCTGCAGGCTGGCTTTAAAATTACTTTCGAAAACAGAAATGTCACACGCTATATTCTAAGAATATTCACAAGAATATATTCAGTCTCGCCCGGAAAAACAATATTCTTATAAAATAATATTGTTACTCTTATAGAGAGTGTATGGGCGCTGTGACGTCGGCCTATGAAAAAGTTCTCAAAGAATCGAAATGTTGGCTAAAACGGATATTTAAATGTTTCTATGTTGTGTGTGTGTGTTCGCATATTGTTGTTGTTGTTATTATTACTATTATTCGTAGATTGTTTTCTTTACACTTTTCTTTTAAGTAGAATGCCCGAAGGTCCCGTTAGGGGAGGTGATGGTTGTCCCTGTATGAATTGTAAAGCTGGTTGTGTCTCAGTTTTGGAGTACAGTCGAACCCCTATTAAACGGCCACCTATTAAACGGCCACCCCTATTAGCTAATTAGACGGCCAGTAATCAAAGTCCCAGTGGTTGTCTAACTGTTGTTTTTACCTCTATTAAGCCACCAGCCTAAGTTAAGCAGCCACTATCCATTTCTCCGAAGGTGGCCGTTTAATGAGGGTTGAACTGTAGTAGCCCGGATGTCGAGGGTCTAACATTGGGTTCGCGGGATGCGGGATGAGCCTTTTTTCGCTGCCGGGATGCGGGATAAAGGACATTCGAAGGAGGGATGCAGAATTGCAAGGGGTCAGCGGGAGGCGGGAAGCTGGATATTTTCAGGCCGAAAAAAAGAAAAAAAACGGGCGATTGTAACTGTAAGACGGTCGAAATCAGAATTCAAATTCACGACTGAAATCTCAGTAACACAAACTACAATCTTGGACACGAAAGTGTACAAGGGTGACAGATTGTTCCACATGGGGTCTATTCTTGATGTTGGAACGTATTACAAATCAACAGAGACCTTCCAGTACACGAGTTCCTATTCGTGCCACCCACCAGGCGTCATGAAAGGCTTTATCAAACGAAATGTGTCAAGGCTTCCAAGAACAAATTCCTCTCAATTTATTTTTGAGCAAAACATGAGAGGTTTCAGATCACACCTTCAGAATAGAGATTACCCAGCCACAGAATTGTAGAGAAACACCTCCCTAAAGACGTCCTAGAAAAAGCTAAGCCGTGAAGGCTTTAGAACCAATGCATCTGCGGACCGGAGGAGTCTTGCAAGCCCGTTAACGCATTCTTTTATCGTGTAGAAATTAATTTTACTAGTTAATAACACGTTAGCTAGGGAAGGTTCGGTGTCTCATCAGGTAAAAACATCGTCTTGTCACGGTTAAAATACTTTGGAACGCTGCGGGATCGGGATGACGCGTCCGAAGTAAGCTTAAGCGGGATGGCGAGATGGAGGAAATATTAGTGGCGGGAATTAAAAGAGGGATTTGCAATCCTTATTTTAGACCCTCGATGTCTGCGGTCGAAATTTTGTCTTTTCGTTCAACAACTGACATTCGCCAACTTACTGTAGGTGCACAGAGCATGAGTCTCTTGCAAACTGGAATAAACAGGTAAAATATGACGAGTGAACGGTTCTCAACTGCCCAAAAAACTCCAGAATTTTCACTTTGCTGCAACGAAGTTAAAAGTTGATCAATTGAACTTAACTTCTCAGGTACGCATAGCTAAGGATTGACATATGCTTAATGTCGAGCGTAATAGTAATTGGGTCGAGCATGATGCCGACATAATAGCACCATTTTGCCAGAACATAGTGCCATTTTGTGAAAACGTTTTTAATAGCTATTTTAGCCACTAGCGTACATTTATTTGGTAAACATGATTCAATTGCAAGGCATTTTCAAATTCTAGGCAGTTTTCGTTACTGAGCACTTTTGACTTGTTACAAGTATAAAAGACCCGACTTTACTTGAATTGCTTTTTATCTTTAATTTTGGATTAAAGTTGCTAATTACAGAGTATCACTGATTTATTTTTGAGAATGTTTGTCTCAATGTAATTGATTACTTTATTATTTTCTTGTACTTTTGTGTTACTAATCTATTATGAAAATTACGCTTTTTTGCAGGGGGGGGGGGGAGGTGGGGGAATTTTTTTCAGCATAACAATGAGCATAATCGTGACCATAATGAGAAGCATAGTCAGAGACGTCCGTTTTAGGGTGAAGCGCAAATCCATAAAGCTCGATTTTAGGAGCAACCTCTACAAGAAGCAAGAGTATCTTTGGGTATTGATTCAATGACTAATTTTAGAAAGTCAGTTAAAAACTGGTCATAATTGCTAATTCGATTGAAAATGACCTGAGTAAGTTAGGAAAACAAAACAGGTATTTTTCTGGCATTGATTCATTGCACAGAAAGTATAACAGGTATTTCAGTCTGGTATTGATTGATTCACCGATTTTTCGAAAGAAGGGTTTTTCAATTTTTAATTCATCATACAATTTTTTTTCACAATCCGATACTAATTACTTCAGGTAGTTTGCGTTACAATATTTTCAATTTCACTCCTCTAGGCCTTCTAACACTACACTAGATGTTTAAGAAGGTAGTTAAAACTCAGACTAACGCCCCGCCCACACTACGCCAGAGGGATTTCAAAACGCTGACTTTGCGGTTTAGTGTGGACAGAAAACATTTTGAAAATGGCCCGGGCTTTTCGAGAACGATGACGTCACCATAATCACGTGATTTTCCTGCCCGAGTTTTCCTCAAACACAAATCCAAAATGACCGGTGATTGTTGCGTTTTCAAATTTTTCCGGCGTAGTGTGGACGGACAACATTGGACGAGTTTTCAAAGTAAAAAACTGAACGCGGTTATCAAATTTCTCCAGCGTGGTGTGGACGGGTCCAAACACAAGCCAGGAGCAGCAATGCGAGACGGATCGACGTCCTCAAGACACTTTCCAAAATACACTTTAATAATAGTAGTTTAGTAATAGTACCCGGTGACAAATCTATTTGTATTGAGAAGTCGTGTTTCAATTTTCCGAATAACTTAGTGGCTCCAAACATTATCGAGCAAAAACAGGTTTGGAAGAAGACGATTTCTGCGAAAGATCAAGCACTTTTTTTTCAGCAATTTGGTTAATGAACAATATTTGATCTCTAGTTCGTGACGTAGTTTCATTAGTTTGCAGCCAGTGTTTCGTACAATATAAACTGACACAATAAATAAACTTTTTATAAGGGGCTCAAATATTATTGCTGTGAATTTAAAAAATAATTATATAATAAACTATATTGACCTTGAAATGTTGTATTCGATTAAAACTAGTTGTCTATTTCAATAAGCTCAGCGTTGGTGGAAAGAAATCAGAAGAAGTTGACGGAAAACCCTGGAACAAAATGTTGTTCTCTTTGTTTTCTTTCATCAACCAGCTTCCAATCGGCCATTTTCGAGTTTGATTTGCGTGAAAATAAACCTGTAGTTGGAACAAATTTTCGTATGAATGGCTTGGCACGAAGACTCGTTTTGACAAAGATCTAGAGTAAAATGGCAACTCCGGAAATGGCCAGTTTGAAAGTGCGTTTTAAATATTGATATTAACGTTTGAAATACACATGACCACGAAAGAATTAACTTATTTTCAAAACTCAAGAAAAACGCTGCCAGGGTTTATGAAAATTCAACCGTACTCTTGTTTAAAAAGTATGTAAAAAAAAATCAAGAAAACCTGTCCAGTTACAGAAAATTCGTGTATTTCTACACTTCACTTCTCTAGTAACAAATATTGATGGCAGAATTTCTTTCATTTATTGGCGTAAAACCCAAATATTTGACGCATCCCATGGCATTAGAAGTTTGTATTGCTCCCTGACTTTGCCAAAATGACCATGAATACACTTGTGGCTTGAGAGCTTATCGCCGTTAAATTTATGTTTTTAATCTTCCTTCACGAGCTAAGTTTATTCTAAGGATTTGTTATTTCTCAAGAGTACTAGAATGGGGAAATATAACATCAGTGAGCGTCACAAAGCTCAGGAAAAAGTCAGGAAATCGACGAAGCAGGGGGTTGTGGGGTGAGAGACGGAACCACCCCATGCTTCGTCGATTTTTTTGCTCTCGCTCCAATTTGCGCGCGGCCAGAAAGCGGAAACAGCTCCTCATACGGGAACGCTAGATACGCAGACTATCAATATCTATGTATTTCCAAAACAGTCCTAAGAAAATACGCGCGCTGACTGCTTGAAAAATCGTGTTTCTATTTAACATTTAAATTAGGAGTTAGAGATTTCTATCGCGAGATAGTTGACGAGGGCGCAGCCCTCGTCAACTTTCACGCATAGAAATCGAGAGCGAATAATCTAATTGCTTTAGTATAAATGTACTAGTCGTTCAAAACTTTACCTAAATCCTCCTCAAAGACACTTCGAAAGCGCCAAGAAGCAGCCGTCATCTTGTTAAAAAGGGCACACTGTTACGCTACTCGCTATCTATCACAGATTAGTAGAATTCTACTAGTATACTAATGCAAATGCTGTAATCTGATTGGCTAAGCCATTGAACACTATCAGCCATTACTGTGCAATGGCTGGAGGTTGTCTAAGCAATGGCGACGTTTTCTTCGTTTTTCCAAAGTTTTGGAGAAAAATATTGAAGCAAATGGATAATTAAATTCCTAAGGTGTCTGAACGACGGACACTTTCGGTTTCTTGACTTTAAAAAAAGTTGAAATTATTGAGAAAATTGATGCGCGCACACACACAACAATTCAATCCGAGCATTCTTTTTCAGGCGCAAAGTTTATTAAGTGACTCCCTATAGTTTTACGATCGCACGCGCGCTGAGGACGAAAGTTCAAGTAATTTGCGCTAGCTCGAAGGGAAACGTCAGTGTTTTTGGATATTTTCTGACGTCAACATGAGCACAAAAAGAAACATAGGCACGCAAGGCGTGCAAGAGTTATTTTTTCGTGTAAAGTGTCGGAGATTGGTTTTCTTGGTTGCGATGTTACATCCGTCATTGTAAGATATCTAAATGGTAAGCCATAAAATGTTTGACTGAACAAACTACAGTAATCTGACATGTCTCCAGATTAATGTAGATACCATCTTATTTTCTAACAGGCAATTTGATTCATTCTTTGATACAACCCGCACTGTGATTGGTGTGACACGCGCACATACATAACTCCCTCACTTACCGATCACATAACCCCTCCAACCCCCAAGAGGAATTTTTGCTCAAAAATACTCAAGTTAATTTAGAGACTTTTTCGCATTTTATACGAGTCGTAAGTTTACCTTATTACACAACACAACACAACACAACTTCACCGACAATAGAAAGAAAGAGAAAAAAACCTCTGACACGTTGAAAGTCTGATTTAATTAAATTGCCCTTTAACTTGGTGCCGCGCAGTCTTCAAAGAACATTTGAACAGTTTTCATACTTTTTACCTTTAAAAATATCGGACTGAAATGAATGTCATCAAATAAAACTATTAAACTGCTACTACAGAGACGTAAAAACCGTCCAGAAATGAAAGCTTCTTTTTTGTTTAATATCCTGGAAACAATAGCCGATAACTTGTCAGCTCTAATTGAATTTACTCCTGTATAAAAAACAAAAGTGTTAAGTTACCATTTATTACTAAAGATAGCAAACATCTCGTGGGAACAAGTGGTGACGATTCGTCCGCTCTAATTGAATTTACTCCCTTGTGAAAAACAAGAGTGTCAAATTACACTTTGTAACTAAAAAACATGTCTCGTTATATTTGCATGCAACAAGAACAAAACAATCGTTACCCGCTCTTACTATTGTAAACGTTAGAACTGCTTCAAATCTTAAGTCTCGTCTCCTCTAAAACATGTCCTAAGAACTAGAAGCGACCATTCGTGACCTCTAATTGAATTTACTCCTTGTGAAAAACAAAAGTATCAAGTTACCTTTGTAACTAAAAATAAAAATATCTCGTTGCATTTGCATACTACTAACTCACGAACTGTTTCAAATCTCAAGGTTCATCTCGTTCATTTAACTAAAATCCTCAGCCTAACCCACAAAAAATGTCGAAGTAAACCCAATATATGAATACTTCCTCCTCTTTTATAGAAGAATAAATATGGCCGTTCTGAACTCTATCGGGATCAAATCGTCTCACATACCATTTACCTTTACAACAAGAAATTTGATTGGCTGTTTATAGTAGATCCAATCTGATTGGTGTAACATACATACATCTCTCCCTCACTCACTCACCCACTCACTCACTCGCTCATCCACTCATCCATTGACCCGTCCATGACATACCCGACGCGCCGACTAAGAGGTATTTTTTTTACAAAAAAATAACTCAAAAACTGACAGTGAATTTTCTCCCGTTTCCTTCGGTGAAATTCCGTAAAATTTGGCAGATTGGTAGTAAATACTTTACTTTAGTCGGAGCTCATTTTTCAGGGAAATCTATAAGACCAGATTTGTTGCAGCGGTAAAAGACATCAATTTGAAAAAATCGAAAAAACTGACTTTACAAACATTTACAAATAGATTTTATGAATACATTAATATTGTCACGTGACCTATTTCCTCTAACTGGACGAATTTTATGCAAAATGCGCAGAATTTAAAAC
This sequence comes from Orbicella faveolata, assembly GCF_042242905.1. NCBI lineage: Eukaryota > Metazoa > Cnidaria > Anthozoa > Scleractinia > Merulinidae > Orbicella > Orbicella faveolata. Next base: position 16,422,244 of record NW_028301554.1, read on the forward strand.
ATGTTGCAAGAAGATTAAGCAATCACAAATTGGAAAATTGCTAGTTTAACTTATTATCACTTGCTTTTCTTGCTCAAACTGGGCACAAAGTTTTTAGTTAATAACTAGTAACGTGACTTACCAATGGAGCAAAAACTTTATAGATGTTGTTCAACAATGTAAAAGTATTACGGGTACAACTTTTTAGGTTGAGCGATAAAATATTTATCACTTTATTAGTGAAATAAGCATTTCTCACCGTGTTCTGGCACTCTGCGTCTTTTCCCTGTTTTTCTTGCTAATGTGTTCATAAACAAATTGTACTGTTTTCTTCTCCAAATGAAGGAACAAATGCTTGCCTACCTTAATAGACGTTAATAACTTCTAGCGCCTTTTTCGTATCTAAGACAAACATTTTTTATTGCTACTTAGTGAAATCAACGTCCAGTATTACCTTTTCCTGTAATACGAGATTATAGTTCTTTCCCTTAACTGATATACTAGAACTAACCCTGACCCTAACCCTAGCCCGAAACACTAGCCCTAACCCTATCCCTACCTCTAAACACTAGCCTAACCCTAACCCTAAAACACTAGCCCTCATCCTAAGCATACCTCTAAACACTAACCCTAACCCTAACCCAATCCTTAACCTTAACCCTAATGGTTAGAGTTTGGGCTTAGGGCTAGGGTTAGGGTTAGGTTTTAGGGTAACCCTAGCGTTTGGCCTTCCCTAATTTTCAGCTCTCAAAGCTAGCCTTAACCCTAAAATGTAATAATTTTTACGTTTCCACCAGATACTTTTCATCAAAATGTAAAAAAAAAACTGGATTACATTGTGTGTTTTATTTACCTCACAAAGTCCTTGAGGATTTCCAGCAATGATATTCCTAAAAAAGAGCTAAATTCCCTTCATTTTATGATACATAGAGGAATTTTACATCTATTACACAATAACTCAGTGGGGGTAGTGTGGCAATCACGTGATAGTCATAGATCACAAAAGAGTTTTGTTTTACCTGACAACATGTGAGGTAAATTTGGCATTGCCTCTACCATTTGTTCTCTGATAGAGACTAGTTACCCAGGGGCCCTGTATTATAAACACTGAAAATTTCCACTTAAGGGGGTACGGGTATGGTACCCTAAGATATGGCGATGTTCATGAAAAATTCAATTTTTTGGAAATACCAGACTAAAGACCCTTGAGGACTTGTCAAAAACGTTCTGAAACGATCTTGCCATGAGTGTGAAATCTAAGGAAAGTACACAATGGAATAAGTTTCTTCACATAGCAACGGCCATAGCAACGACTGTTTACTATAAGAACGTGACCAAAAATATAGTTTAGTTTTAACATATATGAACAAAACTATTTAGAAAAAACTTTTAAGACATGCACAACTCGATTGGTATAATTAGTTGTGAAAAGCTTTGCCTCGAATTGCCATTACAGGCTCATTCATTTCCCTTATGAAAAGGACAACTGCGGTAACTTTTTACAAAATAGACCAACCATTGCACCCCCTCCCCCGAGATCCAATTTGCACCCCCCTCGTTATCTGTGGCTTTTTAAATGCTTAATACTTCGTGTAAGAAACTTAAATTGCATTTTTCTCAAATGCTTCCTTTTGTACCGATTAACTTCACGCCAACATATTTACTTTGCAAGGTTTTTAAGTAGAATTCCTGAAACTTGTGCTCATCAAAGACCAATAGTGTCGTGATGATAAAAACCAAGAAATCGTAACATTTTAACGTCTGTTATGTCACATGAGATGACTTGTCCACCGGGTGTGGTATAAAATAAGGTTATTTCCAAATAAAGCCTGTAGAAAGCATTGAAAATAAGAGTTAACTGTCAAAACTTAGGTTCATTCCACAGAACAAAACAGACACTTACACGATATGCTTATTTGACAGTCAAATCTTGTTTTGTAGAAGAGTAGGAAGTGTTGGTGTCAATACTGTAAAACACTACCTCAAAAGGCTGTGGCTGGTTTCCATAACAACCATTTTGAGTAAAACTCTCAAAATTTAATTTCTCTTCTTGAGTGCAGTTGGACACAATTAATCTTTCTTCACCCTATTTAAACAAACTTTTTGGTCCATTTTATTAGCTTGTACCCAATAGGCAAAGACCTGCAAAAATACTGATCTTAATTGGAAGGTCATTTCTATTTGGAAAAGATTTAATATTGATGTTTTTTCGTACAATATTCATTTTTTTCCTTATAAACTAACTTAGGTGAGCAAAAACCTTCAGAAAGAAAGGACATCAAAGCTGGCTGACTGTAAATTATAGCCATCTTGCCATGTCTTTTTTCATTTAAGCCGCTATTTATTAGCTTGTACCCAATAGGCAAAGAGCTGCTAAAATACTGGTCTTAATTGGGAGATCCATTTTCATTTGGGAAAGATTTATTAATGGATTTCAAAAAAAAAAAAAAAACTGTATAACTTAACTAAAGTCCTTCATACTTTTCATAGCACATTTCCCAATGCAAGATTAGCCTGTCAATAAAAACTACATTTCATGTGCATATAGGTAGCGTTAGATATGCTACCTAATTCAAGGAGTCCTCCTTTAGCCCAGTGGTTACTTTTCCGAGCTTTGGTTCGGAAGGGCGTGGCGTTTAGCCCCCCGCAAAGAGACTCCAAATTTTTTTCTCTTTGTTTTTGTGTCTTAAACATTATTTTTGTATTGTTTTAAAACGATTAAATAATGGACTTAAAAAAATCTATAACTGATACAAAGTTTGTCATGGACTTAAAAAAACTCTATAACTGATTCAAAGTCTGTCATTTTTTCATAGCACATTTCCAAATGCGAGATACGCCTGTCAATAAAAACTACATTTCATGTTCACATAGGTAACGTAAAAATTGCTACCCAATTCAAGGAGTCCCCCTGTAGCCTAGTGGTTACATTCCCGAGCTTCGGTTCGGAAGGGCATGTTCTTCAGCACCCCGCCCCGCAGAGGGACTCCAAAGTTTTTTTTTTTCTCTTTGTTTTTGTGTCTTGAACATTATTTTTGTATTGTTTTGAAACGATTAAATAATGGACTTAAAAAAACTTTATAACAGATACAAAGTTTGTCATGTTTTCATAGTACGTTTCGCAATGCAAGATTAAACTGTCAATAAAAGCTACATTTCATGTCCATATAGGTAACGTAAAATTTGCTAGCCAGTTCAAGGAGTTCCCCTGTAGCCCAGTGGTTACATTTCCGAGCTTGGGTTCGGAAGGGCATGGCGTTCATTCCCCTACAGGGGGACTCCAATTTTTTTTTCTCTTTGTTTTCTTGTTTCTAACGTTATTTTTGTATTGGTTTGAAAAGATTAAATAATGGACTTAAAAAATCTCTAAAACTGATGCAAGGTCTGTCATTTTTTTTCATAGCACATTTGCCAATGCAAGATTAGCCTGTCAATAAAAACTACATTTCATGCGATATGAAAGCAGGCTGCATGCAGGTCGCTCAGCTCAGAGGAAACATTGTTCGTCAGACTATATACACTCTTAAGCTCTCTTAGTTTCTTTATCATTGCCTCTGCATTATAACAGTTACGGCAAAGTGGGGATTGTTCTCCGGTCGTAGAAGATCGAATAGTGCTAGATTCTTCATAACTTCGCAAAACGTACTCCGTTCTTACTGCAAAACTGCAACTGAACGTAGTTCTAAGTTCTTTTTTCCTAATGCTACCTTATTAGTAATAATTAAGCATTATTTCTTTGGAATGACCTTTCCACCGCCAAAATGAACAAAAAACTAGTGTGAAGTTCAATGTTGTCAACTTCTTTGTCCATTTCTTTCTTTTCAAAATTTGTCTTGTAGTCCCCTCCCCCCTGCCCCTCGGGCCTTGCAAGGCTATCGGCGGGGTGCTGCTATCTGATTGGTGGTTCTATTCTTAAAACTGATTGGTTGAATGTTTTACATGTGACTAAATATGCAAGAGAAGCTGATTCAGGAGGACCTATCCCTATTTTCACGCGAAAAAGAAAAGAATTCTTATTGCTGCTGTTTATATAATGAGAAGTTAGGAAATACACCTATATTTTGATAGATCCGCGCACAATGCAAGGCAGAAATATCTGCAGTGTTAACGTACCAGAACCTGTACAATGATCGCTTTTCTCAACATCCTATTCCTCGTCTCACAGCTTTTTTTCTAAGGTGGTAGAAATACAACAACAATCCTTTATTTACACACGATTTAGTTAAAGCAATAGGTTTGCTTAGACATGGCACAATGTCATAGATTAACGGACATTGTTTGCTACAGTGGGTTATGTGTTGAAAGCTAACGAAGAAAACACTGCCTAATTGAAAATTGACAAAAAATGTATCTATTTCCTTGATTCACGATGCCAGTGAAAAAGGATGAACTTACTGCGCCTTTCAATAACATGCGGACTCTAAAATTCAAAGCTCAACCGAGAAATGCGTTTTTTGCAACAGTCAATCAAATGTTCGGCGGCTCCTCCCAGCTTCCGACCACTGCCGAGCACTGTTTCGTTGTCTGAACTGTGCTCAACGATTTGATTACCGCGCGCTCGGCAGTAGTCGGAAGCTGGGAGGAGCCGCCGTACATCTGATTGACGGCAGTGAAAACGCATTTGTCGGTTGAGCTTTGAATCTTAGAGTCCGCATGTTATTGAAAGGCGCAGTAAAACTGTTCGAAGGAACGAGGGAGTTTGACCTCAAGCATTTCGGCAAGAACTCTCTTCTTTCTTGCAAGGGAGTCAAAGCTTTGGACATATTTACGAACTGAATTTATATTCAAACCAGTCCCTATCGGGAAGGGTTAAAACACATGTACAAATAATTGTATTTTAAACTCAAAACTTGCTTGTTTATGGCTTAATTTTGTATCAGAAATATACCTAACAAACAATCAACTGACAGCAAGTTGACTAAAATCAGAAAATGTACTGCGTACCATTTCATGTCCCCTGAAGCTTTAGCTTAAAATTTTATCCATTTATTGCAAAATATTTCTCCTTTTACTGCTCGTATTTTAAGTGTTTTTTATCACATTTGTAGTACTGATGTAGCTTACATGTGTACGATTTTGCCCCAATATTTAAGTAGTATGCTTTTGTTCACATTAGGTTACTCAATGGGGTCTGCACTAAAACTTACCGACTGATTTTGATATTCTGATCAGCAGGACGCCGTGATGGAAATCCTGTTTTAGTGGTTAAAAGTCAAAGTTGGTGTACTTTTTGTCAGAGACAGTTTGCCTTACCGTGCCCCTCTGTACCCCCCTTGAGCGGGTCACATGATTTTTGCGACCATGTGCTCTTAGCAGTTTGGTGTGCGTTGTTTTGTGTGTAGGCGGAAAGTTTGCTTTTACCTTCGCCTTTTACTTTCTCGATGTTGACATCTTGATTAGGCCTGAAGATGCCCAAAAATATGCAAGTGGCCGCTCATTTGCATTGTTTTCTTTTTGTAATTCAATGTTTGTTCGAGTCGCAAGCTTTACATTTGTTTCTTTCACCTGTACCGAACCGACGGAAGGAAGAGTAGCAGAATAAACATCTTAAGTGTACAATTTGTTTGTGGATTTCTTCAACAGTTTTAAAACTGGCCATAAATAATAGAAACCACGCCGCGTGGCCATGGCACAAAACTAATCAGAATTGTGAACAACAATGGCGAGTTAAGGGTGGAATAACCAATGATTTCTTTCCTATGCTAACTAACTCTTTACTGGTGATTGCCTCCCAATCAACCAAAACAAGAGTTGATAACAAAGACAATACACCTTTTCAGCTTGGGCGGCTTGTTGTCCCTTTTCAGACCATGTGATATTACTCTTGAGAACTCTTGCTTTCAAATTTTCAAATAAAAGTCGCGTGTATATAAATGAATAATTTTTAGATGGATAAAAGAACAATTCTCTAGAGAATACCACGTGATCTGTAATGGGAAAACAAGCCACCCAAGCTAAAAAGGTCTATTCAAAAAAACTAGAAATTATGTTCTCAAACTCATTAATAATTTATCGGGTTTAAACAGAGGAAGTCATGACCGTAACGGTGTTTGGATATCTAATCTTAAGAGTGAGTTTCGGGAAGAATCAGGAAAATTAAAAAAATGTGGCCACAAGGACCAAAAAAAACTAGTAGTGTCTGATTTTAAGAGAAAGTGGCGGTAAGAATCAGGAAAATTTAAAACATGTGGCCACACGGACCAAAAAACTAGTAGTGCCTGATTTTAAGAGTAAATGGCAGTAATTAAGAATAAGGAAAATTCAAAAAATGTGGCCACAAGGACCAAAAAACTAGTAGTGTCTGATTTTAAGGGTAAATGGCAGTAACAATCAGGAAAATTTAAAAAATGTGGCCACAAGGACCAAAAAATCGGTGGTGTCTAAATGGCAGTCAGAATTAAAGAAAATTTTAAAAATGTGGCCACCATGACCAAAAAAACCGGTGGTGTCTCAAATCGTCTGATACTTTGACAAAAGAGACTTCGAACACCGTCAGCTGTCCCGAGTTACGTTTTCAGTTTTGTGGGATCTTGTAAATCTTTGTCTATAAACGTCGAAGAAACTTGCACAAAAATACAACCTCCGCATTTTTGAAATGCACCCCATTTTTGCCTAGCTTCTCGTCTGCAACGGAGCGCTTATTGGGGAAATTGAATTTCTACAGCAAGTGAATGGAGCATTTGCTTTTTAAAAAACAACAACCTTGTCAGTCATCAACTTCAGTTAGAAATTTTTAAGAAGGATTTTCGGACTTCGTTCAAATCAACCGATTTTATGAAACTAGATCCCAGAAATATGGAATCAGGAACCTAAAAACCAAAGACTGAACCATTTCTGGTGAACAAAGACGCACTACTGTTGAGCTTTTAAACCTGCTTACTTGGGCGTATTTCAGACTTCTAACGCAAAATTTGGAATGTGTAACTAATTATTCCGGCCTCAATTTGTCTATGATGAACTTCAGTTAATAACATATCTCGAATCAAGAAGGACCATTGTATGCAAATGAACCTGAGAATGATTGCGTATCGAGAAACCGAAAAAGTGTAAAATGTCGCGTTCTCGCGAAGTGAAAACCAAGCATCCGGTACAATGACCGTTTTTCACGGATTTATACCTTTATATAGAACATTTCCAAAATCTAACCCAATACCGTTCAGATGACAAAGTTTAAGCAAAATTTAATTTTTGACCGTGGCCACAGTTTCATTGATTTTTACTGACTTTTTACTATTTTATTTCTCCCACGTTTTATATATGTTAGCTTCGATTGGGAAGATCTATCGAACACTCAAGAGAGTGTTTATCCACATTTCCAAACACCTCGAAGTTGGCCAAAAATGCTCCGCTACGCGTCGTATTTTCAACTGTCTTCTCGGTGTTTGGAAATGCGGTCAGACACGGTCTATTACATCAAAAAAGCAAACAGAAAGCGATCTATTTAAAGATTGATACTGAAACCTAATTACAGTCAAAGCAAGTAAAGCGTACCCGCCAAGATAACATTAATGAATAGACTACTTGAATATTGAACCCGTTAGCTGTATTCAGAATACGGTTAACGGGTTCAATATTCAAATAATCAGTTAGTTATGTAATATTGAGGGGTACACTTAGCTTCACTTGGTTTGACGGTAAACCGCGCGACCATGGGTCGAGCGCGGTTCTTGCTTCGCTCGAGGTTTTTTCTTTATGTCGGTGCCCAGAACCAGGCTCCCACTCGGCCGACTTCTTGAGAAAATTGCAAACCCCCAGCATCTGGTTTTCTTCTACAATAGAGCTATCGAACGTACATGGACAAGAACCAGGTCTTTTCGTGGTGACAGCCGCGAAGATTTGCAAAGGATTCTTTCTGCATGCGTGATGTAAACGTGAGGACATTTTTTATAACATGGAAATATTTAAACGCAGAAATGTGCGCTTGCTGACAGAGTGAAAATAAATGTTTTTGGTGTGATAGAGCCGGATAAAAGCGTTTTGAGCTGGAGTCACCGCGGAAATGAGATATTTCCCATTGCTCGCGGTTCCAAACGATATTTTCCTGTGGAAGATACCTTGTTGTTATGTTGTTGACAAGAAAAGTAATAGTCTTCTGTATAAAGAAAAAGTTTATTTAGAACTGCAAAAATATAAATTTGTTTGGATAGACTATTCGAAGCTCTAAGTTACATTTACAATCGCGTGGACGCTTAATTAATGTCAACAAACCAGTGCTGAAGAAGTTTAAAATTAGGAAGTGATGGGAGTTAGGTATGATCTACTGATCGCTCGGTTAAAATTTTTTAGTCAGGCACATACAGTGGAACCTCAATTTAACGAACCTCTATATGACGACGTTCTCGGGATAACGAACGATTTTCCTGGCCCTAGTAATAGTAAAGAATAACGTAAGGTAAGGTAAGGAAACTTTATTTTAAGTCGTAAACGTAAGGAGTGGTTGCCCAAAATCCCGAGCCAAGGGCTCATGACAAAGACGCACGACTATCTACAATAACATTACTACCTAGAACTACTATATTCGCTAAGATAAATTCAGAATTAAGATATAAAATATTCCTAAGAGCAACCAGTCCGAGGCCGTAATATTAAAAATTTAAGTTAGAAAATACAGTTCATACACTGGCACCCTACAAACTCCACACCATTCAAACGAGAACGAAATGGAAAAGAGCCTCGTTACAACGAAACCTCGTTATAATGAACATACATTTGGCCATGCCGCTAGCCATGCTGAGCATGAAAAAAGGGTTACATGGTTTTCTGTTGCTATGCATGCATGTGGTTCTGTTCCTATAGTTATGGAGCTCCGCTTGCCCGCCCTTCGAGCCGCCGGAGCTCCGCTGTTAAACGCATGGGATATCATCAACGAGCCAAAATGTAAGGGGTGGAGCTGGTGTTTTCTTTCGCCCGCTGCTTTGCGCTCGTACTGAAGGAAAAATGTCTCGCGCAAAAAGATAATAAAATGTCTGTGGACAGACTAACCCGTATAACAAACTGTGATCTGTCGCCCTCTCAGCCTTTCGTCTCATGTTAAGCTGACTAGTTGACAACTGTATAATTACTTAATGACAATAAAAAGGTGACAAAGTTCCATTCTCCAGCCTACTGGGAGTTTCATTTTTTAAAATTCAATGTCACATCGTCACCCACCAAAACAAACGGTGCCCACTGACTCACTTTTGAGTACCATTTACTTTCTCTCATCCACTTCATAGTATTCTGAAGTGACTCACTGGCACTCTCACCAAGAACGAGACGTTCATAGAATTGCTTCATGAACTGCAACGTAGCTCGGTCTTCAACAGCCCAGAGTGTCACCAACACTGAGCGTGCACCAGATCCTAAGAAAGCTCGAGCAATTCCAACGACTCCCTCTGCTTTAATTTGGCCGCTTCCACTGTGACAACAGCTGAGCACCACCAGCTTAGCACGTAGTTGCACGTTTGACACATCAGACATGGTCAACATGAAGTCTTCCTTTTCAGGGACTTTATTTCCATAGCAGATTGGTGAAAGACATATTTCTCCTCTTTCCGCATCCCCATGTGCCGCAATGTGGATCACACTCACTGAGTTTATTTCCTGCAGCACGGCCTGCTTGGTGGCTTGTCTTCCCGTCAAGACTCTTGAGGATTCAATTTGCAGCAATCGCCCAATCATCTCGGCTTCTTCTTTGGCAGATGATAGTCGAGAAACATATTCCTCCCTTCCGCGTAAACGGACTATTCCAACATCAGGGTCTCCCACAATCAGAGCACCAGTCTCACTGTGGTAATTGGTTGGACTTGCTTGGATTAGCTTTAGAGTTGTCAAAGATGGAATAACTCGGACCTTATATGTTTCAGAAAGATGTTTTCCACTGCTGTCTTCTAAGGCTGCAAGTGGTACTCTGTAGAGCAAGCCCTCGGGGACTATGATGAGTTCGGAGCCATCGAGGATGTCTTCAACAGGGGCGACTATCATTTTGTACCACATCCGCATAGTTGTCTCGCTCGCACTGTCAAGCAAAACCTCCGCGTCACCATCATCATGGTCATCCTCCTCTAAAAGGCGTGTTTGCGGGTTATCTTTGCGCTCATCTGTTTGGCCCGCTTGGAACATCAACAGTGATCTGTCTTCGCAGTCAATGCCTCGTCCAAACTTGTACAGCGCGTATGTCACATCTACCATGGATTCAAAAAGGGCCTCGACATTCACACCTTTGATACGTTGAGCAACCGCTTCCAAAGTATCCCTTGGTACTTTCCTAAATGTAATGTATCCATCTGGTTTCACCACCCAGAGGAAAAGCTCGTGTACGTGGTAGGAGAGAAAAATAACACTGCAGTCATTCTTCAGCGGCAGTGTTTCAATATCGGATATCTTCAATTCTTGTCCCTGGCCACCCTCCTGGATGAGGTATTGCTTTGACATCAAATCTGCTAGGCCTCTCGCACGCCCTAGCTCCGCAGTATACAAGGCTTTGTTTAAGTCTCCTTTCGACTGACACAAAAGACAAACTAGTAGCTTGTAAGGGAAAGCGTTTCTGTCGCTGAAAGAGACTTTGAAGTGATCACTATCGCCAAGAGGGCGTCTGACGCTTTCGTACAGGTCAATACTTTCCGACAGATAGTGCAACGCTTTGGAAATATCTCCATTCCAGGCCAGACAAAGACCTAACTTCGCACAAGCCATGCCTTGACCATTCTTGTCTTCTGTTTCCTTGGTAATATGAAGAGCTTTCTCATGATTTTCTATTGCGAGTGTATAATCGCCAACAGATTCATACACGGATCCAAGGTTTTCGTAACAATCACTTTCCCCATATTTATCTCCAATTTCCAAATGGATCTCAAGTGCTTTCTTGCTGTGTTCTATCGATTTGGTGTATTCACCTTGGAGGCGAAATAAATCAGCAAGACTTCGGTATTGGGTGCCTTCTTCCTTCCTCATGTTCAGTTCCACAGCTGACTCTAGTGCCGTCTCGATATACATCAGAGCCTTGTCATAGTCACCCAGAACCTTATATTCTGCCCCAATATTCCCGTAAAGTATCGTCTCCGACGATCTGTCTTCGATCCTGACACTGATCTCAAGAGCCTCTTCGTAGCGCTTGAAAGCTTCCTTGTGTTCACCAAGGCAATGGTAAACATTTCCAAGGTTACCGTAGCTATTGGCCAAACCGGGCTGATCTCCAATTTCTCGTCTGATTTGCAGTGCTTTCTCGTGATACTCGAGGGCCTTGGAATAATCACTCAGCGATTGATAAGCTGCACCGATGTTGGTGTAGTCACCGCATTCGTTCTGTTTGTCCCCTAGTTCTTTCCTGATCTGAAGTGCCATGTTATGGTACTCTATGGCTTTTAAATATTCGCCTTGAGAGTGGAAGATCACGCCAAGATTTCCATAATTCACACCTTCTCCTTTTTTGTCCTTGAGGTCGCGATGGATTTGAAGGGCTTTCTCCTGATGCTCTGCAGCTTTGGCATATTGGCCAATGGCGTGGTAAGCTGTACCAAGATTTCCAAGGTGCGTGGCTTCTCCTTGTTTGTCTCCAATTCTTGTTCTTGTTTCAAGGGCCTTCGTAAGGCATTCAAGAGCTTTCAAGAAGTCGCCAAGACGCGCATAAGCAGATCCTAAATTACCAAGGGACACAGCTTCTTGTTTCACATCTCCGAACTCCCTTGACATTTGAAGTGCGTTCTCGTGGCATTCTTTAGCTTTCGTGTATTCTCCAAGGGAATCGTACAGGACGCCAAGGTTACTTTCGTGTCTTCGTTGTTCGGTTCTGTCTCCACTTTCCCTGCTTATTTCAAGTGCTCTCAACTGATAAGGCTCAGCCTTTTTAAATTTACCAATAGACGAGCAAAACCCTGCAAGTCTATCAGCACTGTGACATTCCCCGCGTCGGTCTCCTATGCGGCCTCTCAACAGAATTGCTTTTTCATAAAATTCAATGGCTTTCTCTGACTCACCAAGACTCTTGTGCACATCACCAATGTTGTTATAGTCTTGAGCCTCCCCTCCGAAGTCCCTAAGTTCTTTGTTAATTTCGAGCGATCTTTTGTGATATTCCAGAGATCTGGGATAATCACCGAGACATTGGTAGACGCTTCCCAGGTTGCCATTGTTGATGCTCTCCTCTCGTTTGTGCCCAATGGCTTGACTGATCTCAAGCGCTTTAGCGGAACATTTAATCGCCTTTTCGTACTCTCCAGCTTTAAGATAGGTACTTCCAAGGTTGCCGTAACTGGTGCACTCTCCTTTTTTGTTTTTCATCTCTTTAGCGAGTGTCAGAACCTTGTTATAGTAGTCGATGGCGTTTGTGAAGTCATTGATAAAGTAATACGCTGTTCCAAGCCTACTGTAAACTATCAATGTTAGTTGCTTTCGTACATCTAAAAGCGCTTGCATTGTTTTCATCCCATCACTGTTCAAAAGCACCAAGCACTCTTTAAACAAGCCAATGGCTTTGTCATATCTATGGGTGTTCAGAAGAAATATCGCAATAGAGATACCAATGGTTAAGGCTTCAAGGTACTCTTCGACTCCTTCCATTCTTTTGTAGCTATATATCTGTTGAGGTAATTAAAATATGCCAATAAACTGAAAACTGGTTCTTTTCTTCAAATAGTAGTTTGTTCAGTTCATAGATTTTATTATAATTATTGTAAGGGTTTGCATCTCAAAATAAAGCAATGGTGGTTAAGGATCTCGTCCAGGACGTTAGAGAGCTTTAATCACCTCGATCTATACACAGTAAAGGTTACGTAAAGGTTATAAGTCTGTGCCATTAATCAAGCTAGGTGACCCTCTATAGATGGCATACCAGACTTGCTGGCTTAACGTTGGATTCCGTTGGTTAATAAAATGTAAGTAAAAGTATTGTTACTCGCTCTAGATGGTTGCTCCGTGTCAAACAACGCATTCGACAGTACGGAACCCTTACAATTAAGATCGAGAGGATGAAGAGTACGACAGTTAATCTACCACATAGACCTTATTCCAAAAGTAATCCCTCTTGAGTATTTTCTTAATCCCTTCCGGTTTGGGAAATCCCCAGGGAGTTTAGAAATGGTCAATCTTGTGACACAGGTTTTACAAGTGGACAGCCCAAGCAGCTTTATGCACATTTTCATATAACATCCACGCAGGTGGTAACAACCCGCAGTAGAACTGGGTACTACGCCTAAAAACAACTTTGGGAATAAGGCTCATACGGGGGATTAACGTCCTCTCCTTATACGACACAATTTGGGTCAGAATCCTGAGAATTCGTCGTTTGGAAACAAGGCGACTCTGCAGTTTTCGGGAGAAGGAATGTTGCAAAGAGTTATGGCGTAACCATGGTGGCAAGCTGATGTAAAAACTCGGTTTTGCGAATAAGTAAAAAACAATGTCTTACTCATAACTAATAACATAAAGCCAATGATTTAAGACGTCCTTCTTTTTGGTTATAATTAAAAGGTATCGATACCCAACGTCTTTCGTTCTCGGCGTAGTGCTGCTTGGTTCGTAATCCATTTCCATTGCCATTATTACTCAGGGGAGCCGGGAAGGATGTAAAGGAGGAGAGGGGATATTGGGAAGAAGAGAAGTTAAAGTTGAGGAATAAAGGGAAGGTAGAGAGGAGATGGGAATGGACGGAGGGGACGAGCTTATTATGAACAATCCGTGACAGACCTTCTTTCCTTACGTGACTTGCCAAGTTGTCTTGCTAGTTTAAAACATTTTAGCACTGCAATTGCCGCTATTACCGAAATTCCAATCTCTACACCGTGTGCGTGACTTAATTATCTTTTAGTGATGTTCATTACACCAAATATGAACAGACGACAGAAACCTGCATTATTTACTAGCATGAATATTTCAGGAACGTGACAACTGTCAGTTTTCTGTTCCACTTCCGGTTAGTTCCTGCTTTATTTCAAGTACGCACTCAGTCGAGATCGGTGAGGTTATTCATCTACCATACTTTAGGACTGATTTATTGCCCTCTTTTAGATGAATTGTAAGACTTTCAAAGCTAAATTTTACCGGTTTGATTCATTCTACGGCATCACCTTCCAAAGTACGTTGGAGGAAAAAGACAGAATTTTCGCTTTCTTCATCACTAATCCTCGCTTGCTAGAAATTATATGGGATAGAAAGAAATTAAAGTTTAGGGGTCCAAGATTTAACTTTGAGATAACGTTCCCTGAGCTGCATAAAGACGCCAACTAAATTATCGAAGTGAATTAAATATCTCACAACACCATAGCTTACACTGACCGGAACGAGGCTTAGCAATTGGCATCAAGTAAACTGGCAGGTAAGGCAATTCTAAATCGAAAAAATATAGTATGAAGAATCATTTACCAATCAAATTCCTCGATTTCTTTGTTAATTTCTGCGTTTTCCGACACACTGAAGAAGTACAGGCAGCTTTCGCTTCAAATTCACCCAAAACGTACACAGTCCCCTACATAACGTGGAAGTCTGGGACTTGAAAAAACGTTCTCGCTCTAATCACGGATAATAGAAGAGACTGTCATAAGTGAAATTAATCTCGCAGTTTGATTGGTTCTTACTTGTGATCAATTTGACGGCAGTTGTCTAGATGAAATGTTTATTTTGTTTCTCATAATATAAAACAGATAGATTCCATAACACAAATTTGACAAGAAAAAGTTGCTTCTATTTTAGAAAATCTGATCGTGATTCATCACGTATGTCACGAGTTTGTCATGGGGCCTTTATTACGGACACAACCGCCACGAGTTTTCTAATGTTGACTGTCACGAGGTTTAGCAAATTCCGAACTACTGACCCAGTTCGTTTCCGATTTTTGCCGATAAGTACCGAAGTGAACCGAAGTGAACCGAAGTGCAACTACAGTGTACTTTAGTTCCAGTCTTCCGATTCACCGCGTTCTAATTAGGATTGGGTCAAAGTTTTCTTTGAGGATTGCATTGTCGCTCCAATTTCCTTCATTTCAAGAGTCTGAAACTACGTTTTTCTGTGGCCTTCATGGAGGATTTGTTGACGTAGTTCAGCTCAAACTAAAGAAGGCGAAATCAGGCTGCTTCATTCACTTCACCATTCATCACAAAAATACTTTATAGCGTGTCTGGACTTTACAGCGTGTGAATCAACATGGCCGCGGTTTCGAGCGCCATCACTCAGTCTCAGGAATACATTAGCTTTCGTA
Organism: Orbicella faveolata; assembly: GCF_042242905.1. Taxonomy (NCBI): domain Eukaryota; kingdom Metazoa; phylum Cnidaria; class Anthozoa; order Scleractinia; family Merulinidae; genus Orbicella; species Orbicella faveolata. Next base: position 16,437,392 of record NW_028301554.1, read on the forward strand.
GTACTGTGCCATTGAGGCGGGTAGGTGTGAGAAACGTTGTAACTAATTAATGAGCCTCCTCGGTAAACAACATGTTAAAAACCAGTGAAAATTTAATGATCGAAAATACGGAAGCTGAATTGACAAAAACTACTCGCTTGCTAACACAGCTGTGCATGCATGATCGGTTCAACTTAGTCAAACTTAGACACACATGTGTTTAAGTTTAAAACGTTTGTCATATAAAAGCGAGTATCTTACTGGAACGTAGTCCCGATTTCGTTTTACTATAATCTTATTTAGATCAGTATTCTTGTTTATCACTGCTAAATACAGCTTTAAAATACTCAATGCAGTGGATTTCACAAGCTGAGCATACTTTGTCGAGGAAAAGGTTGTTGTTATTCATCGTGGTAGATGCAATAATAAAGTGTATTATCGTTTGTCTCACGATGTAGTCACTTGAGATGTAGATCGCGACGTTTCGACTGCTTACTGCTAGTCTTCTTCAGGCGATAAGGTCGACTGATTGCACGGTATCATTTATATCACAAAGGTCGGTTGTGATTGGTGCATTTCGATCCTCCTATTGTTCCATTGTTCCGGTGAGTAGCTTTTCCCTCAGTGGTCCGCTGTTGTACCGTTCTCCTGGCTGACCGCACGACACTTACACCAGTTCAAATCGCGGACCTCTTCAATTTCGTATTAAGATCTACGTACTTCCAGTACAACGGATCGATTTACGAACAACGAGACGGTACAGCCATGGGGAGCCCTGTATCCACTGTTATTGCTAATCTCTACATGGAGATATTTGAAGAACAAGCAATAGAGTCCGCACCTTACAAGCCTAAGATCTGGAAACGCTACGTAGATGATACTTTCACCATCCTGGATCGGGATAGAGTTGACGTCTTCCTGCAACACCTGAACAGTCAACAACCATCAATCCGTTTCACCATGGAGATCGAGAACAACAACAAGATCGCCTTTCTCGACATGTCAGTTTACAGAGAACCTGGTGGCCGCCTTACCACCAGTGTCTACAGGAAACCAACACATACTGATCAGTACCTAGCGTATGATTCACACCACCCTCAGTCAGTAAAGCGCGGTATTGTGAAGTGTCTGTACGACCGGGCTAAACGTCTCGTCACCAAACCATCAGTAATCGCTGGAGAGAAGAAACATCTGTCATCTGTACTTGTTTCTAACGGATGTCCCTCCTCTTTTGTACAGAAGATCACAAAGGCACGAACAACCCCAAGAAGAGAGCCTGTCGCTGAATTTAAATCCACCACCGTTTTACCTTATGTCCAAGGAGTTTCGGAGTCTCTCCGCCGCTGCCTAGAACAACAAGGCATTCGCACCGTCTTTAAGTCTGACACGACACTTCGGTCACACTTAGTGCGACCAAAGGACACCGTCAACCGGGCTAAACAAGATGGTGTTGTCTACAGGATTCCCTGTGAGTGCGGCAAAGTCTACATCGGGGAAACAGGGAGATCTATGCAGGAGAGGATCAAAGAACACGACAGGGATATACGACTCGCCCGTACCCAGACCTCCGCCATTTCTGAACACACCCACGAGACCGGCCACTATCCTATCTGGAATGAGGTCAAGTTTATTGATCGAGATCCTCACTGGTACACACGTAGGGTCAAGGAAGCTATTCACATAAGACTTCACCCTAACAACATCAACAGGGATAGTGGAATTGAAATTCCTGAAGCATGGATACCCACGATCAAGAAACACAACAACAGGAGAACGGTACAACAGCGGACCACTGAGGGAACAGCTACTCGCCGGAACAATGGAACAATAGGAGGATCGAAATGCACCAATAACAGCCGACCTTTGTGATATAAATGATACCGTGCAATCAGTTGACCTTATCGCCTGAAGAAGACTAGCAGTAAGCAGTCGAAACGTCGCGATCTACATCTCAAGTGACTACATCGCGAGACAAACGATAATACACTTTATTACTGAGCATACTTTATACGTTAGCAATTATTATCCATGAATATCCTCCCTTTGATGCTTGCACGCATGTTGCAAAAGCAGAAAGAGGAAGATACTGATACACTTGATTTGAAGGATTGTTTTGAATACTCTACACAGCAACATGCAGGGGTGTCACAGAGTGTTCGATTACAGCCCGGGGTGGGGGGGGGGGGGGTTCTTTGGGAATTTCTGGGTGGAGATGTGCTGCTGGGACCCCTGAACCCTTAGCCTATACCAGAGCTAGTTCAACTGAATTTTGCTACCCTATACTAGAGTAAACTCCCCAAATCCCCCCATCTATTGACATTATTGAGGCTGATTTGCGTAAATTTAAACTTGCCGATTTGATTTTTTTATATTTTTGAGTGGCAATTCCTCGTTTCCTTAGTCTAGATAAAATCTTCAACCAACTAGTCAGTTTTTGGAAAATGATACCCTATTCTAGACCCAAACGCTCTGATTTATATACCCTATCCTAGAGTAAACTGCTTGAAAACCATACCCTTCACAGTGGCACATACCTATATAGCCCATATATGACAGTACCCCTCCCCCCCCCCCCCCCCCCCCCGGGGATTACAGAACTTTCTTTGTTGGAGTAGGCAGCTGATCTGATTTTGCAATCTGAGTAGGCAGCTTAGATCATAAAGTAGATTGATTTAGATCATTAAGTGATTTTTGTTGGCAGCAGCTACTATACTTTTGACAACCCTGAACACACAGTTGTCTGTGGCACCCTATAACCAATGTACAAAATAATTTCAAGTTGAACATGTACACTGCTGGTCAAAAGTTTAGAACCATTCAGCAAATTATAATGATAATCTTTGTCTTCACCTCCCCCTCCCTGTGGAGAGCTCTTTTTTGGGGGGTGGGTAGGGGATACCCTACTTATACTTATACTTCTACTCCCTGTAAATGTCTTTGTGGTGGTATGATTTGTGTTACGTATGCTGTGGAGTTTTGCACTAGTTTTGCCCCAGTGAGTGACTGGAGTAATATAGGAGATTCCAGATTGAAAAAGTACTCGAAATGAAAACTGCACTTGGGACTCACTTTTTTTTCACTGAAAAACAAAAGTGAGCCCCTTCCCTACAATTTAATTGTTACTGAAGTACTGTGTGCAGGGAAATTTAGTTACATTTGTCTATTTTTCACCTTTTCTAGATTGTTGTTGATAGCTCAGATGAAAAGGAGTGGCTGATATACGATGCTGGACCCCGTAATGTCCGCTGTCCTCTGGTGTGTTTGCCTCCAGCCAGCGGCACTGCTGATGTGTTTTTCAAACAAATTCTCACACTTTCAAGTCTTGGATACAGAGTAATGTCGGTGAGTTTAATTTCTTGATCAGTAAATAATGTAAAACAGGAAGTAGCTTTAGTAAGAGGACTTTTTATGAGGAGGGCTAGAGATACATATTGGAAGACTACATATAGTGGTTGGTATAGCATTTGGTTGCTTGACAATTAAAATTTCTCTGCTGCAACCTTGATTCTTGCAGCTCTTTATAGTTACCAAGAAAGGTACTACCATATTGCTTTCATGTAACATAACAAACATGAAAGACTGTTTGGTTTGAGCAAAGTTCTCTTAAATTGCAGCTTTTCAAAAGTGTATTACAGCTTTGTGTTTGAACCAAAAACACTGACATTTGGTAAACATACCAACTTTTAGATCCTCTTTTAATCAATTTTAAATATTCGTACCCAGTCTCTTGCTCATTTAGAACATGGCTAATTGGGTGTTTTAATGTTACAGTCAGAGGTTCATTACCTCAGAATATTCTGTTCCATTTTACTGGAACTTGGGCTGGACTGAAGTAAATTGTGCATTGTATACTGCACTGGGGACATTATAATTATTACCTGTCAAAAGGGTTTGCTCTAATTATCTTTAGGTTCTACAGTAGCATGTTGTTTCTCTTCACCCAACACAAAGCTTTTCAACCATGTGTTTATATATTTTCCGTTACATATCAATGGTTTTAGGTGGAATATCCTGTATACTGGACATATAATGAATGGACTGAGGGTTTCATACGACTGCTGGATTATCTGAAGCTTGATGAGGTTGGTGCAACTGTATATTTGACGTAAAACATTTGGTGGAAATCTTAACCAGTACCAAGGATACATGTAAAGAGGATACCTTAAGGAAACCGAGGAAGAAATTAATAAAACTAACAAAAACAAAATTTGCTTTGACTTGTAGCTTTCAAAAGGTGATTCACATGCTCGTGTTAGGAATAGCTCTTCCCCTAGACAGAAGTTGAACCCATGACTTTGTTCACATACTTATCAGAATGTGTTCAGAATTTTTTTTGTGACAAACTGAATATTCAGCCTAGTATTATATTATAACACTAAGCTTTAAATTTGTCATCTTTGTATTCATGACATGAAAATAGTGGCTAAGTGTTTGGTTCCTACTCTGTTTTTCTAGTTATCAGAGGCAGTTGTTGAAAACTCATTATTTGGAGAAATCAGTACAGTACAGTACTGTAGATGCACTTAAATTGTACATGTGCCCATCAACACTTCACTTCCAATTATATTTACAGTTGATTTCTTTTTCTTTTGCAGGTCCATCTTTTTGGTGCCTCTCTTGGTGGCTTCCTTGCACAGAAGTTTGCAGAAATGACCTACAAAAGTCCTAGAGTTCACTCTTTGATATTATGTAATGCTTTTGCTGATACATCAGTCTTTCAACAAACAGCAACTGCAACCACGTAAGTTGATGGGCCATTAATACATGTCCTTGTCCTGCACATCAAATACATTGTGTCCAACCAGTGAATTTATCTCTTATTTTATTTCATAAGCATAATTTGTGAGTATATCTGATCAGGGAATAGTGAGAAGTTAAATAATTTTGTGATTACAGTGCAGAGAGTACCAAGGATTTTGATCTGCATGCTACTAATCTAGAGACCTGTCTCATCCACGAAGTTTGTGTGTCAGTGTTATATGCGCAGTGACACAGTATTCAATTATTTGTAAATTAGAAATTAGATGGTACTGTACATAATAGACCATTTTACAGTTGTCTGCTCAGTGACCTGGCCTTTGAATGGCAGCAAGGCTGGAAGTGACCTTGCTTTGATACAGACTTCTCTGCTTTTGTCATGTAAATGAAGCTAGTTAGCATAAGAACAACTTGTTTTACACAACAAAAGCAGTGAGGTCTTTATCAAATCAAGGTCATCTCCAGCCTTGCTGCCGTTCAGAGGCCAGGTCACGGAGTAGTCAACTGTAAAATGGTCTCTTACACTAGTGACTAAAACAGCTGCTTCCGTCAGGAAGAGAGTATTGTGGCACACTTGTTTGTTGAGAGCCATTCAGGAATTCGTTGATGCTCAATGTGCATCCATCAAGTCATATTTAATAATATATACATGTATGCACTGGAGTTTGGAGAGTACAAAAGAAGGATATGAGTTGTTCAAGACCTTCTTTGCTACAGCAACCCTAGTTTCTTTCGAATCAGTGCTCTTCAAGTTCCCTAGCGCATGCAAATTTTGATACATCTGTATACAGCCAAAAGCATGGATTAAATCAGTAAGGATAGCAAAAGAGTTCTGGAAATCACAACCTTCACGTTCCAGCAGTTCATCCCATTATCTTCTGTGGTTGTAAACCTCTTATTTGTGTTTTCTTTTTAAAACAGATTCTGGGTGATGCCTGCCTTTGTTTTAAAGAAAATGATAATGAATAATTTCACTACTGAAGAGGTTGATGAAGACATTGCTGATTCAATTGATTTCATGGTGGAGAGAGTGAGTAAAATGCACATCACCTAATAAGCTTTCAAGTTACATTGAACTGTACAAGAGATTTGTTATGTTACTCATTTGGTGCTGGTAACACAAGCTTCTCTACTTACAATCTTACATTTAAAGTATTGCTTTAGATCACTTTGTATGGAACACTTTGCTGGTCCATGACAATAGATCAATAATTACAATAATTTGTGCATAATTTGTGCATTTCATTTCTGGTGTCATAAAAGATTATGCACTTATACAACTGTAACTTCTGTGTAGAGAATTCTGATTTTTTCCCCAAACGGGTTTCAATAAGAAATTGCAAATGGTGTATAGTTTTGGTCTCACCAGATTGTCAGAAGTTTTATTAACTACTTATCAAGCGAGAGGGAAGTCTTTACGGGAAAATCTCAAACCGAGACCTTGCCGTATTGACCGAGCCATAGTGAGGTCAATACGACAAGGCCAAGGTTTAAGATTCTCCTGTAAAGCCCGAACATTTGAGGTTACATGTAATAAGTTGTTTATTACATGGCTTTTTACTTTGGTTTTGCCGGCCCGTAATTGGCCCGTGGGCATTACGGAAGAATACTGCCCTGCAATTGGCCAATCAGAGCATGCATTATATTGGCTACAAACACAAGCCATATAATAATAATAATAATCAATAATTTGATTAATAATAATAATTATTAATTTGTTGGTTCATGTGGCCAAATCTGTCACGTTCTGCTTACCTGGAAATTTTACACTGTGGTTGGAGATCCATGTAAGCTTAACCTGAACTTGTTTTAATTTACATGTAACTGTACAAAATGCTTTTAACAGCTTGAAAGTTTGGGAAGAAGTGAACTGGCGTCAAGATTGACCCTAAACTGTTTGGATTCCTACGTTGAGCCCCAGAAACTGCACGGAATTCCCACAACTATTATTGATGTAAGTCATTGTAACACTAATGTTTAGTCTGTACGTGTGTACATGAACGTAACTTTGTACACTATGACAATGAAAGTGAAGCAGATTTGATCTCCCCAAAATATTCATCACTTTGAGTAAACTTATTTACACTGTAGTGCTCTGTCAACCAAATTTGCTGTCCATACAGATGACATGTAGAATGCTTTCAGTGGTGCCCTGGTACATCACTCATCAGAGAGTAATGAGGGAAACAAATTCCCCAAGAGGGCTAATTATTTTTTTTGTAAACACTGCTAACATTATAGTGAAGACGTGGTGGTATTATGGTTAGTGCACCCGCCTCCTGATCGAGTGTTCTGGGTTTGATTCCTGGCCAGGAACAGTATGTTTTGTTCTTGGGCCAGACACTTTACTCTCACAGTACCTCTCTCCACCCAAGTATATACATGGGTACTGGCAAATTTAATGCGATGGACTATATGTAGCATCTCATCCAAGGAGGAGTAGAAATACTCCGAGTCACTTCATGCTAAAACTGAAGATAAGTGCTGGGCTGATGGGCCACTTGGTTTGTATGCAGACTTTAGCTTTGCCAGTAACATTAATAGTTGGTGATTTGCAACAGAATGCCCACCAGGGCTCAGTAGCAGGTGCTGGCTCTCATAGAGAGCACTGCATGTTAGTGTCTGCATGTAGCCAGGGACACAACTTACTGTCAGCATACTGTCTGGAATGGTGTCCACCTTTAGGAAGTGTCTGGTAGTGAAGGTTTAACTGCAGCAATCTAATTTATCTTATAGGTCTTTGATGATTGTGCCCTCTCACAGCCTGTCAAGGATGAGCTTTACAAATGTTATCCAAATGCCAAGAGAGCTCATCTAAAGAAGGGAGGTAACTTCCCATATCTCTGTCGGAGTGCTGATGTCAATCTTTACCTGCAGGTGTGTGTTACAATGATAGCAGTAAGCAGTCGAAACGTCGCGATCTACATCTCAGTGACTACATCGTGAGACAAACGATAATACACTTTATTATTGCATCTACCACGATGAATAACAGCAACCTTTTCCTCGACAATGATACAGTTGTATGTAGTGCATGTATTAATCCATCATTTGCATTCTTTTCAACACCTGTCAGAGAATGGTCCCTAGCTGAGTGAACTAAAATTTCTTAGATCCTTATTCAGCACGACATATACTAATAAAAATAATGTAAAGCACCCAGAGGGCTTTTTCCATTTTTAATACCCCATATATACCACAGTGTGAGATAATTTACAAAAAGTTTGTGTGAAAAAATGCATGCCAAAGGACTAAAGCTATTTGGACAATAGTTAAGAGAATTCTCAAGAGAATTCTAGTGTCCTCATTGTTTGAAATTTATGGTCAATGATAGTACTGTAGAAATCACCAAAATTATTTAACTTGCTAGGCAAAGCAAGAAAACTTTCCGAGACCTGTAGTTAATATATTTTTGTGACTTTTTCAATAAACTCATCAGCTTTAAGCAGGTTTTAGCCATATGGGTGTCCAGGCGTCCTATGAACGGCCACTTTCTATAGAAAATTGTTTTATTTTTCGTATGCTGCCTTATAAATTGCTCATTTGAGCAGGCCCTATAACACATTTTGGACGGCTACTTTCAAATTCTGGCTAAAAACCTGGCTTTGAGCAGGAAAATGTCAACTTACTGCATGTGCACACACATCCAAAAGGATTCTTATACACAACCTTGTTTAAATTGAGATGCACTACTGACTGTGAGCTCATATTTATACTCCTGTAATGAGGGCCAGGAGCAAATAACATTCTGTCTAGTCAGTTATGGCCTTGTAAGTCTTAAACTTTTGGGAAAACACTGAGAAGATGGCATGAATAACATATCTGTGGGCTACCTGTCTTAGCATGAGTGGTCAAACAGGATAAGACATGGTGGTCAGGACAAATGTAAAAGTGTAAGAAATAATCAAGAAAAAACTGCCAAGGGATGGCAGCCTGAACATTGATCAGCACTCCAACTAGGACATTAGATACCTTTCAGAGAAGCTACAGAAGGAAGGGAAACAAAAATGATACTGGGGAGGGTATGTGAAAAATGCACCAAAAATACCAACTAGAGTGCTGAAATTATAAGATCTTAGATGTGCACTTCAGACTGTTGCATTAAATTTTTAAACACCTCAAATTTTGTCAAAACTACAATGCTGTGCAGAATTATCAGTTGAAACAAATGTCAATTTATTATGATAGATACATCTTCGACAGTTCATGGGGAAGCGGTTCAGTGCAATGGATCCCAAGTTTATGACAGAAGAAGACATGTTATCATGTGGGTTGATGCCATCTGCTGAACCACCCTCTGTGGTGTCAACAGATGATGAAGCAGATGAATAGATATTATATGTTGTTAAAATGAATACAGTGGAGCCACGTTGTGCAACTATCAGCAGGACAAGAAAACTCTGAGTCCCCCTCTTGGTCTGGTGATTTTTGCCGATGTCATAGAATGTTCTTTGTACATCTCAGATTCACCTTTAGTTATAAAACCAGTTAAGAAAGCCTGTCAAGAGCTTGAAAATATGATTTTTTTGAAAACTGAAGTGAGCAACCTGCTAAAATGAAGCTTTATTACCACATAGTTTTTTGCCAAGTTTGAAGGAAAACAGGTACAAACCCGATTCAATAAGGCATTGGAAAATGCAACATTGGCAGGTGTTCGTATAGCTGAGTAGGAATGAAGTACCTTTACTTCCTTCACATATCATATTGATCACTGTTACGAAATACAAGTTAGTCTTGTTCCAAGATCTCTGGTGGATGAAGAATCTGGGAACAAGATTAATCACAGTTGCTAACGATCTAGCTAGATTGCATCTGTGACTCACTTTAATTGTCAATTAATCTATATATTTTCACGAAATTATGAAAGAATGTCAACATAAACAAAGTTACCTGTAGCATGAAATTGGCCGACTGAGCTTTTGGTTGAACCAATGAAAAGTGAGCAAGACAATGGATGGCCATATAAGGATTGTTGCACAGTGTGGTTTTACTGTATTACTAATAAATTATTTCCAAATGTTTTGCAATGAAAGCAGGCCATGCATGATAAGCAATATTTTGTAGTGCTGCCAGTCAAAAGTCATCTACATGTCGCCAATCCTTCATTTGAAATTTGGCAGTATCAAAAAAAAACAAACAATGATTTGTTTTAGATGAATGCCTAAAAGTAAGTTAGTTTTTTCATTGGGCCTACTACAGAGACTGAGCGTAGAATTTGGAAACTTCCACATTGATAGCGATCTAGTTGTACCTGGCTGCAGAAAAGCAAAAGAAATATAATATACCAAAATAAGATTAGGAATTAAGGAAGATAGAGGTCAAGTATGCATGCCTTTTGAATGACCATTTTATTGCGTAATGTAGCATTGCTAATGCTCAAGAATTTTGAATTGTTTGTAAATTATTAGTTTATAGAAAACACCTTCAAAGTTGAAGATAGTTATTTGTGTGACAAAAAGAAGATATATGAAAATGGTCTCTCTTTTGCTGATAGAGAAGTCATCAACTTACATGTAAGATTTATGAAGCAGTCAATTGAGGCTCTGTTGTTTACAGTTCTGTAGCCAGTATGAGGCAAACTGAGGCACTTACTTCAGTCATTTTTTCGTTTTTAATTTTGCTTTTGTTGAAGGGGAAAAGTAAAATACTGCTATTACTTAGGAAGAGAATTAAACCACGGACGTTGCCTCAGTCATAATATTTTTTTTGGCTATGGCCCTGCTTTCAGCCTGTGGCATTCTTTTCCAAGTTACCTGTGATGTTGACATTTTCAGCTTGTGTAGCACTATTAGTGAACAACGCGACTTTAAACCTGGTTGCCTCTCAGGCTGTATTTTCATCGCGTCTTCATTGTTTAAGTTGTCCGGGGCTCATTTTATGCAATTTTTTGTAGAAATTTATGGACATACTGTAGTAATCTTCTCATTTTTTTAATTGGTAAAATATAATTTCCAGTTTGTGTCCTTTTACTAAGACTTTTCATCAGCAATATTTGGGTAGCTGAGCGGAGAGAAAGCCAAAACGATTGTGAGGTTTAAGCTACTGGGAGTTGCCGTTACCTTTTGATGATGATTATCATCATTATATTTAGATTACTGGCAGTCTGTTTTCTCTCAAAATCAGGGAGGGGTTATGAGGCAAGACTCTTCTGACTAGAAGGGATTGGGGCGAGACATTGGTGAGACACTTCCGCGTTCACACATAAACACTCGTCCAACCCTAAGAGAAAAGACCGGCCGCCAGCAGTGTTCAGATATAACAGATCTGTCATGTGATAACGAGCAAAGCTTTATACTGTAGTTCGATCTTGTGCTCATTTATTCAATTAACCAAAAAAAAAAAAAGAGGATTCGACAACTAGCACCAATCTTGGTATGTACCCCGTAATTCTCAGAACTGACATTAAAAGAATGTTTGGTCATCTATAAGGAGAATTCACATTATCAGCTTGGTGCTGAACACCAGTTGGTGCACAGCTTTATTTTGTTTGATAGAGATATTTTTTAGAGTAATTTTCAACAGATGTTATTAAAAGTAAAGTAATCACCATGGTCATGCAGTGTAGCTGCAAGTGTCAACTAAAATATAGATTGTTTAAAAAGAGAATTGTCCCATGACTTCTTTGTGTATACTTTACATAGACACATCTTATCAACATCGGACAAAAACCTGATCATTTGTTATTTTTCTCGTGGTGGAGAATGCGACCTTTAGTCGTCGCATTTAATGATTCAATATTTACTAGTGTGAACAGCAGGTTACGGGTTCCCCTGGTTTCCATCACCACGTTCCCCGGATTAAACGACGCAAAGCACTCTGGTATAATTTTCATCGCAACCTGTTTTCAAAGCCACGTGGACAGGGGCATGGCAACTCGCTCATAGTTCAACGAGTGTCGCCAGGTAGGACATTTTAAATCCGGAATTCTCGAGTTAACTTGTAGAAGGGGCCAAAGCAACTTTAGCATTGTCTTTGTTTTTGTTAGCTGCAAAGAAAAAGGTTATTCTCGTGTCGTTTCGGTAGGACAGCTCAGTTTTGACTGCCGCTCTACTGCGGGCGCAGCCGCCGTATGTAAGGCCATATATGGTACGGTAGCGATCGCTGGTCTCCCAACGATGGGTGTCGCAACCATCGCTAAAAAGTTTTATCGGTGTTTCGAATACTTGGAAATCGATCTTATTATTTTCAGTTATATTGGTGAGAATGTTTATTAGGTTCACATTTTTCGTGATTCTAGTGTAGAAATACTACGCGGAAATACGAAGAAAAATGTGAATAAAAGTATTCCTTGTCTGGTCGTTTGTGTTTTAGTCACTGTTCAGTCGCTGTCACGAGTGTGCAAGCTCAAAACGAAATACAAACTGTATGCATTGAGAATACATCAGTGTAAGTAGAGTCGATAAAACGTTGCAAGAATGACTGCCATGAAAGCATCTCTCGGGCGAATAAAATGCACATTTTCAAACTGATGTTTAGTTGTGTTTTTTTTTAACTACCCGGAACTTGATGTAATATTTATTTTATTTTTATAATGCTTGCTACAATTACAGATGGAAATTGAAATGTTCATCCAATGTCAGGATTCTCTGGCGACAGGATTCTCAAACGCTCGGTGGTAAAAAGCCATCTGAAGCAGGTCGATCAGATTGTTCGTTAAATATTTCGTACGTAGATTCTGGTTTCTTTATTAGAAATAAAAATTGTGAATAGCTTTTACGAAGCTCAAGTTATTGACGTCGCTGTCATTTACGAAAATACAAATCTTAAACATTCTGTCTTTGGCGACAAGACGGGACCCGCAAAAGTTTCCCGCGTCCACTGCCGCTCCCGTCCTGGGGCCCGTTTCTCGAAAGCCCCGTGAAACTTTTCGGGTCCGTGAAGCCATTTTTAATTTCTCTGTATCTAAAAAAATGAAAGGTATACACGCCTGAAACTTCTTGTATGAAAAAACCTCTGTTTATATTTAGAATACATGAATAAAACAACTCTGTAATCATAAGGTTTGAGATTTTCTTACGGCTTTCCGGGTGCGAAAACTTTCCGAAACCTTCGAGAAATGGACCCCAGCGGGCCTTCCCGTCCTCGTAATAAGGAAATGAATACAAATCGTGACTGGCCTGCAATTATCAAATCACCCAGCTGTTGATTGACGTCACTAAGGACACCCAAACAATTCCCTTTATAAATTAAAAACCATCGGTTCTCGAGCGCAGTTTCGTTCTCGAGCGCTGTCTCGTTTCGTTTCGTTTACTTTAGCTCGAGGAGAGCCGCTTTGAGACTGTCTCCAACGTTTTATGAGTTCCAGTGTGACGAATTCGAAATGATCTGCGTACAGATTGTGAGATTGAAAGCCAACCTGAAGAATTTCTAGGAGTGATACACAAACTTTCGTTTTATTACATAAGTTTGACAGTATTTAACTCAATTTGAGATAAATACATACCTCCTGAAGGCCCGTATTCAAGGCATTGGAAGGCATTCGGGACTCTCTTTGTCCGCTATCTTGAATTTCTTGGTTTGTTCTGAAATACAACACTCCAAGCAAAACACGCATTCTCATTGGTTGAAACGCGAGTTTCGTGACATCACAGATGTCCTAATTTAATCGGGATATTCCGGACTGATATATGTGTTTCACTTGCGTTTTCGACGGAATCAACTGTAAGAGACAAGAAGTATAATTATCTATAAATCGTTTTAAAAGGAGCTTAAAGGGGTTGACGGGACAGCAAACGCACCTGTCGGCGATCTATAAACTATACACCTCGTCAGGTGAGATTACCTTGTTCAGTACGCGTCAGGTTGTGCGAGCAGTGCGACGTATAACACCAGCAGTCGGAGAATTGGTGAAGTGTTATAACATCTCCATTTTGGCAAAATAATGGCCGCTTATCTGCATACAACGGAAGAAAAGAATCAAGAATATCAAGCAGGTTTAGAATTGGAATCTGAAGTGTTGACACATGCAGACAGCAACACGCCCGAGAAAGATCATATTGAACGGCTTGTAGAGAAGGTAGAAGATGATGTAGCCTACAAGCCTTCGATCACTTCCGTGATAGAAGATGGAAAATTTCAACTGAAGCTAACGCCCTCGTCGTCAAGACCCTACGAAATAAAAATCAACGTGAACGGGGAGAAAACTGCCACCAGTAATTCCGTTGTTCGAGTGAAAGAGCGGCAGTTTGAAGTTGTTGGCGAACTGGATGTTCAAGGAGAAAAGCTTAAAGGACCCAGTGGGATAGCTGTGAACAGCAAAGGCGAAATAGCAGTCACAGACTTCGATGGCCATTTTGTCGCAATATTTGACGAGGATGGAAAGCGTTCTAAAACAGTTGGTCATTATGAAGACAACACTGGAGAATTAAGATTTCCTGTTGACGTCACTTACGTCAACGATGACGTCATCCTAGTGGCGGACGAGTGGAATCACAGGGTACAGCAGTTTCATATCTGAACTGGTGAGGTTATCAAAAGCTTTGGAAGATTCGGTGCGAGAGATGGAGAGTTCGCCAGTCCTGTTAGTGTCTGTTTGGATGATAACGGACATGTTTTCGTAGCACAGTTAAACAACAATAGAATACAAGTTTTGACACAAAACGGTCAAGCACTGTACAAAGTGGGCGACACCTTTGATCACCCGCTGAGCTGTATCACCCACAAAAACTTGCTTATTGTGTCTGACAGTCGAAATAATTGCATCAAAGTGTTTGATGTTTCAGGAAAGTTCTTGTACAAGTTTGGAGAAGGTGGGGAGAGAGATGGGCAGTTTAAAGGCCCTTTTGGTTTGTGCGCTGACAGAGAGGGGAAGCTTCTTGTATGTGACCAGTTTAATGGGCGCTTTCAACAGTTCACTCTGGAAGGTCGCTTTCCCGGTAAGTGCGCTATTGGTGCGCTGCGAACACCTTGGGGTATAACAACTACGGAAGATGGCCGTATTCTGGTGACCGACTACATGGCGAGGAAAATACACATTTTAAAATGAGTGCTTTTAAGCTCTGTTTGACGCTCGTTTAAGTTCACTTCGCGTTCTTGCAAATATTTTGTCTGTGATTCGCGCAAAGACTAAAGCTAGATTTAACCCAGACTCTGCCAAGTTTATAAATGATCCATCAGGCAATACTGTCTGTACCAAAAATAATCGGTTGTTTTTGTGCACTACTAAAAAAACAAAAAATTAAATAACTCTGTAAGGACAATTAACATTCGGGGTTTGAGATTTACGGAGCGTAAATGTATTTAGCATAATAAATAACACGATAATAATTATTTATCAACAATATGACAATTATTTATGTCAAGTAATGAATGTTAGTAAAATGCTTGTAAATAGTGTTCATGGTAGTGTTTGTAATTACTGTTATTGACAGTGCTAGTAGCTGTTTCTATTGTTATCAATATAGTTTTTATTATTTGTGAGAAATACAGAATGTATTTAGCAAAGGAGATCCCTCCACTGCCGGCTTTAGCAATTGAGAAAGTAAGTGACACATGAGTTGTTTTTAAATTCCGTTTATATAGATTCAATGTATTTCCTTTTTAAATGTTTATAGACTGAAATTCAGCCGCTCCCTCTGACTCGTAAAACCCCCAGCACAGATGTCTGAATTAGTGAAGGCTACTAACGTAAAATTAATGAACTATGTAGTGAGTCTCTGGAGAATTTGAACAACGGAGAAGACCAAATGCTGAATTTCGAGAAAGTTAGCAGTCAAGTTTCATTCTATTTACAAGTAAAACATCAGCATTGATGCGACAAATTGTTTAAAGTTGACTTAGTATGGTTCATCATTTAAGTACAGTAGGGTCATAGGCTCCTGGTACATGAATTGGACAGGGCTATTTAAATAACTTATACTCTTATAAGCTCTTATAAGTTTAAAATTAACGAATATCCAGCGTAATAATTTAAACAGTCATTTATATAATAAGTTAAAACGAATAGTAATATCTACAACTCGTCGACAGAAACGCACAATGCGCTACCCAGGCTATTCACTATCCCCTCCACCCACAGTAACACCATAATGGGCCTTAAGGGCATTCACAAGCTCTCTCTCGCTGTCCTCTAAAGAAGCCCCTTCTTGCATTTCACTCCTATTGAAGACCAGGCGCTTGACTGCGTCTGCAGACGTTAACAGGTTACTCTTAAGTAACCTACTCCAGTCGAAAGGAAAGGAGGCAATCTTGTCCTGGTAAAACGCACATTCGCCAATCATTGCGAACTGCCGGAGTGGGTTAAACCCCCTGCTGTGCTCGCTTCCAGGAATGGAGCGAGACGGTTGAGGGGGGAGGATGTGGCCTGGGACGAGAACCAGGTTCATCAGCCAGTCCTGGGTAAGACAGCAGATCATAATTACTTGTCATACAAGCCATAACACGACTAATTATAGCAAAGTGCAAGGTATGTCTTCAAGTCTAGATGCTTAACAAGTCAGCACTTACTGAGCTTTCTGATCTCCATAGCCTCAAGCGGCTGGGAGCATTGCTACCTCCCCTTCCCTGGATGGGGTGCTGGGTCATCACAAGTACCCCCAGTAGACGAACCAAGAAATAGAAGCATTTTACTACATTTCATACCTTGTTTGCTTGAATGAAGTTATACGCGTGCCTCAGAGACGCCGCACCTAGAGACGGAATAAATATAAATTAAAAAAGTAAAGGAAGAAAACTTAACATGTATGGATTATTACGGAAAATTTAATTTTCGACCACGTAACGTAAAGTGATGGTATACCTGATAAAGGTGCATGTGCTACTAAATTGCACTTAAAGCACCATCCACACCCAACATACTCAGTGTCCAATGCAGTTTCCCGTATAATCATATGTGCATAATTATGCAAGCATAATTATATACTAACTGCTTTTCCAGTTTTCTAGTTATTCGTCTTTTCCAGAATGCGCACTTGACGCGATTCTCACCTCTTGTGTCTGAAATCAGTGCAGACGCCATATGAGTGAACTGAAGATCAGCTACTGATTCATACACTGTCTCAACTTGATATTCTTCATACGCCCTGCACAACACAAATAGCATCAAATCAATAGTGGCATATTATGAAAAACACATCTCCGTACTGAGTGCTAAGTCAGAAGCGAAACGTACTATTATAATTTTACAGAAGTTCTGTTCTCTGCTTTCAAAGGAAAACAAGGTATTTGGAGTCAACAGATACTCAGACGTGATAGTCAATTTTGTTCCGCAACACAGCAGTCAGGTAATCAACCCAGATGTCAGTTTGACACTCCAAAAAGTACACACCAGCTGCCCCATTTTTGTTCCAATTCCTCTCAGGATTGTGGCAAATGGATTCGGCACACTTGCTTTTCACCGATACGAAAGGTCTCACTAGCACAAAAATCGACAGGTTTATCCAATTTAAGGTCAGGCTAAACTTTATTGTAACACAACGTGACAAGTTGTCACGACATCCACACTACATACTTACTGGTTAGCAATGTGGGTCTTGACTTGTCCAACCTTTTGATTCAACCAGTCTCTCTTGGAAATCAGCAATGCATCGACGTCTGACGGAAGATTAGGATTCGTTACACCTCCTACGTGAACAACAACACAAGGTAAACCTTTCATTATATCAGTTATTATTTGGCAAACTTGTTTACGATGAAATGGACAATTCTGACTGATTGGTTCCCATCGTTGAGCGAAGTTGCAATAAACAACAACAATAACAATAATAAGATCGCTCACGAATTAGTCTCCACGAACGGGTTTTTGAAAATCACTATACAAAATAAAATGGTCCGTAGTTAGGTAGAAATTATCTTTCCTTCAGGTCTAACGTACAGTTTCGGTTAAACTTCCACGGAAGTGACCTTATTAACAACTTTATCGTGCGTTTACTAAGAACGGAAGCGTTAACTCATCAGGAGTTTTAAAAGAGCCACTATAATAAAACTCAGGGGCGTATCCAGGATTTTTACTTAGGAGGGGGTGCACCACTAAGAAATGGCGTAACTGACTGGTGAGGTAAACAAATTTTAAAAGCCAATATGTCATCTCTGCGCACTCCCTGCACCCTCCCCCTGGATCCGCCCTGAAACTCTCGAACTATTTTTTTCGATCCATCTTATTAGTGAATACTGGTTTTGCGTTTTAGGGACATTAGCGTCCATTATACCCGGTACGTTAACTTCACCTGCAGTTTACTCTCTTAAATGGTCGGCGACCACCTTGTTTCTTTTTTAAAAAGATTTGAACATGGGAACATTTTGTGCGCGAATGTCATTCAGGAAGTTATTTCAACAAAGCAACAACTCCCCAACGTTTTCCCAATAACGACTTCACAATAGTTCCATAGCATCTATAAAATTTAACATGTACATACTCTTCTAACTTGACTGTTCCAAATTCCGAGACCTGAAAACAGGAGCACTCTGTGATCTCACTAACCTTCAGTCCTTCCAAGATTGACCAGGACATGCCACACTATTTCAGCAAACATGGCAATGCTTCTCTGAGATTCTGAGCTTAGCTTTGCCTCACAAACGGAACACACTCTGTCGGTATCCATCAGCCATCGATAGAGCAAGCTGGCAAGAACCTGCAACGAGCAAAATCAGTTCATAAGGAAAACCTGCACTTTAGAGGCTGAAACTTCGGTGAGTAGCTAAACTTAATGCAAGGTTTTTATTAGCGTTGACAAAAAATATACGTTTTATGGAGAGACCTCCTTTAACAAAATGACCTGTTTTAGCCTCAAATTTAAAACAGGTTCTTATTTTTTACAATTACTATTAGTTTCAATTTCAAACTTAGAATTCATAAAATCAAATAAAACAAGCTCCAATGGGCAATGAAAATGAGCTAAGTCCCTTGCAAGGTTTTCTATAATTGGACTGCAGTCATTTAGACGTGATAATATGCATATTTTATTTCAAAAAATAATAGACAATACCAATGATCTTCCAACAAGAGAAAGATTTGTTTTTCAACGCCAATTATGAAAGACGATTGGGGGCTGACTTGGAAAAATGCAGGTTCATTTTTGTATTTTTTTTTTACTGTACGTCACTATCAACAAAGAAACCTTCAGCTTAATAAGAATGACACTGTATACTGTCTTACCCTAATGCCAGCAGTCTCACTAGATAAATCGATCGACTTCTGATGAACCGACTCTGAAACGTAAGAAATCCAGTTGACACAAATTGCTGCCATTTCTCTTAGAGTACTAGTCTACATAAAACCACAGAATCATACATAGCCTGAAATGTCAGTCATGTCCCGTCCCCAGCGTAATGCCCAGGCAAGACTCTCTTTCACCTTTCACCCGGGATTAGGCTGAAGGCGGGAGATGACTGACATTTCAGGCTAAATCATACAGCGAATACTGTAACAAATCAATGAAGACTTGACGTGAAAATAATGATCTGTAAAAAGCGCGGGAAAAGCCACGTGAGGATAGGGTTACGGTTTGATACAACGTCTTACTTGTGATTTGTTAGACCATGTTACAGGCAGCTTTATTTAACATGTCAGCAGTTGTTTACCTGCTGTTTAAAAATATCGCTTTTCCTTCGTTTTGTTTAGACCACTATGCGTAGACCCTGACTGAGCTTTGTGATTGATTAACAGAATGTGAAACAAACTTTAGGCAAACACTTTCAAGTAATAAGAAGCAAAATCAATACCTGAATTACAATCATGCTTCAAGGTTTCACTGATAACGTAACTTACGTATATTCGTTGTGACGCGAGAGATGTAGTAACTTTAGCGAGGAAGTCAATTTAAGGACATACCTTGGAGCTTGTTCAAAAACTGACACATGATCCTAGGAATGGCACAAAAATGCTGAGTCAGCTGATTTAAGAGATTCTGAAGTGCAGTGTACAGAACCTCAGTCTGATCTACAATGAAACACAAAATTGGTTAATGTGGATGAAATCGTACCAAGGTTACACCTTCGGCCACTCCCACACAACGGGCCGCAAAACTCTGGCAGTATTAACGGAGTGATCGTATTAAAGGAGTTCTTTGCGGAATAAGAACTGTCTGAGCTTTTGTTCGGGCCAGAATAAAGTGGCCGTAATAAGGAGCGGCCGTATTAACGTGGTGCCCGTAAGGTGGGGTCCCACAGATCAAACGACTTTCAGAGCGTGTTTTTTCTTTTGCGCGTAAACAAAATCAGTTTTTGCGAACTACTAAACAATGAGAGGCGCAACAACTTACTCTTGGTATCTCTTGTCTTGGGTGACTTCTTGCGCTCGCATCCACACGGGAGCGCACTCATGGACGTAAAGTTATACGACTTTGTCACCTTCTTGTCTTGCTCGCACAACAGCAACAATGATGAATACAAGAACCTGGTCAATTGAAATCACATGCACCTTTAGCAAGTGGCAGAGGTGCCTATCACTCCACGTGCGTTACATTTAATTAAGCTTAAGATACACTTTGCTTTGATTGTTTAGTACTTCCCCTGGTTTACTCAAGCCATGCAGAACCACACCATTCAGAGATTCGTCTCATTTGTTCCTTCGCAAACGGCAAAAACTCCCACCTTTGCCCATCTGCCGTTCGTCGTTTTACATGAAAGTGAGTAGTCCCGCGTTTGCCGAGATAATTAAGAATACTTTTCTACTCTTTTTGATGCATTTATTCAATAATTGGAGGAAAAAAAATTGATTCAGTGGAAAGCTAAAAATTGCCATTTGCCATTCAACCAAGTGAATAAGCTGCTCGCCAAACATAATTAAGACGCGCTCAAGACAGATGTCGTCAACTTCTTGAAGCCTACAGCCCATAAGAAAACAAAATGGACCACTTTAAGTATGAATATCTCCTGTTTTCCCTTGACTCGGTTTCCGTTGACTCAGTGAGCGAGAAGCGTGAAAAAACGCGAAAAAAGAAAAAGATCCAAGTCCACCGGCCCCCGTCTTTTTCTCGTCTCTCGTTTGAAAGCAATGGGAACTAAACCACTCTACCAAAATGTCCCAGCAACAGCCTCACCTGACAATGTATGGGTCAAACGTTCGGTAGACACAATCAAGCCAAACAGGGCTCTACGCAAACAACAACAACAACAACAAAGTTAACGTAATCAAAATTCAAAATTCTACTGGATGAATTGCAATGAGGTATCTCAACTGAGGACACTATTTGAAAGTCACTGAAGGATGTTTTTGAGCTTTTCGAAGACACCTTGAAAAAGCAAATGCATACGGCAACGGATCAGACAATGCTCATAGCTTTGAAATCAACAGTACCTCAGAAGCATCTGAAATCTTCAATCCTGATGAGCCAGCATCAAAATGCTTCCAGCTATCCTCCCTAAAAGAAGGTCATCATTGCTTTCATTAAGGCATAAGCGTATTAGCGTAAGAACAAGTAACATACGCAGACCAAGTAAGATGATGATAATTAGCGTCGTTCTTTTGGGAACATTTCCTGGCGAAAGGGGCTTATTAATTGACCTAGAGATGATCTGCCTACACAAACAGTATCGCTTCCTACAGAGATGTTGATGCATGACTACCACCCAAGGACGTAGCTAGGGAGCTCCTGGGGTGCCCGTGACACTCCCTTTTGTAAGCCTTTTTAAGCAAACATCCTACAACAGGTGGCGAAAACGCCATGACAATCTGGTGAGTACCCTCACCTTGACACTGTGTGACCCTCCCTTTGAAACATCCTGGCTACGCCTCTGCCACCAGTTTATGACTACTCCTGTGACTATGTACAAGGTGAAAGGCGAGTATAGGAGAGAAACCCACGGCCTATATACTAACCACTCATAGCAACCCCATTTGAGAACACCTCCAGTATAGCTTCACGATTCCCCAGCGATTCCCATTAAGCAATACATAAAGCAAGAGGAAATCAAGGGACTAGACTCTTCGTCTTGGCAACACACTTCATTGTACTTACGGCTTCCTTACCCTTTCAAAATGCTCTAACTGCCTCAAAATGTTATCAGAAATATGCGATTTATCGTACCTACTGACTATTGCCATGAGGTAATTCACCAGTCCTGGTGATTCATTTGAACACTGGAAGAGGATGCGGTACAAGGAACACACCACGCCCTCATTGAACTTGTTTGCATTCTGCAATGATGATGTTGTTTCCGGTTCAAACCACGTGGATGCCACAGGCTGAGAAGGTTTTGAACTTGAAGAATTTACTGGAGTCCTAAGACTGCAAAGGTCTGCAAGGAATTTGCAATGATCACGTTTCCAACAAGACATCTGGTGAAATTTATAAGTTTAGCTAAAGAATATTATACATGTGTTAAGGTGATTAAATACAGCGGACAACAATTTGTCACTAACAGGTTGAAGCTCACTCACTTGATAACTTGATCACTCAGCGACCGATCCAACTAACCCTCCACCCACCCACCCACCCACCCACCCACTCACCCACCCACCCACCCACCCACCCACCCACCTGTCCAACCTCTCAGTTAAGGTTGGCACACACTAGGGGACATGTTGCAACGACAGTTTTCCTCGTGTGACATGTTAATCATGGTCTAAGTCACGTACAAACAGTAATAGTATATTTTTAATCTATCAAAAATAATGTCACAATATAATGATGCAAGCGGTCTTTCCAGTCAGCCTCTTCTCTTCCACCGAACCCTCTATATCACCTCCTCAAATCGATTCACCCCATGTTTAATTTATGAACCTACATGTAGTAACGTTAAGAAGAGGAAGGTAGCTATAATTACTATTATACCATCACAAGTGAAAAGTTCTTGTAGCACCATAACTAAGAATTATTCAGGGGCCAGTTGTTAAAAGGGTGAACAACGTTATGCGTTGGATAAATCTATATTCAGTGGATACGTGTTGACAAAACAAACCACGCTATCTATCCGCCCTTTGAACAACTGGGTCCTGCTTGATAGAGTGGTTTTTACTTGAGTGTCAAAAGCAATTCGCAGTTGATCTGGTATTGCATTCTTAGGCTTAATGATTGGTTGAGAGACTCGCGCCACCCGATCGTCACTTGCTCACACACATTTTCCCGCGCACCCGACGGCTAAATCTATTTGCCTCGCATTTTGATTGGTTTGCTGGATTGGCTGTGTCCTTTGTGATTGATCAGAGTGATAACCTTGGTTTTGGTTTTCTGATACTCGACTGAAAACCCTTCCACTGTCTCATTTCTTTATGCTTACGATTATGTCATTACCTCCATACTTCACAATAGTAACAGGAAGTCTTGCATTTCTACTCACAAGAGCCTAGAAAATAGCGTCAAAATATTGAGCATCATTAAGGATGTACAGCTAATAGGGAAAGCTTTCAGGTCTGTAACATTAAAATATCAGCTTAAACTTACCCGTAAGAACAGTGACCACTGAGGAGATGGTTGATTGACGATAAGCTTAAAAAGCAAAAACGTTGCTTGTCGGTCCGGTATAGCAGCCAAACTAGTAAAGAGAAACAACAAACTTATTGTAAACAGACCGTACTCAGTGACATGTTCTGTGCAAGCTTGCAGGTACATCCCGAGGGTCGTATAACTACGGATTAATACCGATGTCCTGGCTCTTCAAGAGATGGGAGGTGCGGTGGCCTCATGGTTAGTGCGCTCGTCTCCGGATCAAGCGGTCCGGGTTCGAGCCCTGGCCGGGAACATTGTGTTGTGTTCTTGGGCAAGACACTTTACTCTCACAGTGCCTCTCTCCACCCAGGTGTATAAATGGGTACCGGCGAACTTAATGCTGGGGGTAACCCTGCGATGGACTAGCATCCCATCCAAGGGGGAGTAGAAATACTCCTAGTCGCTTCATGCTACAGAAACCGGGATAAGCTCTGGCCTGATGGGCCACTTGGCTCGTATGCAGACTTTACCTTTTTTACCTACCTGGCTCTTCAAGAGGGGTCATTATATAATAAAAAGCCTGTTAACACACTCAAGTGTCATTGCTCGTGAATTATCGAGATTTACCTTAACTCGTTCACTAACAATGAACTCGAAATTTTCAATACCGCACTCGGCAAAGCCTCGTGGGGTTTTGAAATTTCTCGTTCGTTGTTAGTGAACTCGTGCAGCTAAATCCTGATAATTCACTCGCTGAGTGCGTTAACCTGTAAACAACCCTCACCTTCCTTCATGACTTTTAAAGACTTCAGGATGTAACCATGACAACCAAGCAGTTTTGGAGTTAGCTTCTTCCCAGCTGTTTGATACCTCAGCCATGACATGAGAGCACAGGGACTCCAACGGGCAGCTGACCACGGTCTGGACAAGAAGTCAAGAAGTCAACATCGGGAATGTTAGTAAGCATAAGGACAGTGCTTTCCAATGACATTGATATTGATTTATTGCAACCATACTTAGTATAGTAGGAGGTGTGATGGCCTAACGGTTAGCGCACTGTACTCTGTATCGAGCAGGTTCGAGCCCTGGCTGGTGTCACTGCATTGTGTTGTTAGGTATGACACCTTAGTTTACTCTCAGTGCTTCTCTCCCTCCAGTTGCATATTAAATGGGTACTGGTGAATATAATGCTTGGGGTAACCCTGCGACAGACTCGCATCCCATCCAGGAAGGAGTAGAGATACTCCTAGTGGCTTCATGATATTCACGCTATGGGATACTGGCCTGACCTGATGCAGAACTTCTTATACCTGAATACCTCTTTCCATGGTTAGCACAGTTGGAGAACTTAAATTGCATGACAGTACCGAGGTGATGTCACTGTTTTTTATTGGCATGATTTATAAATAAACCTTATGGAATACTCCTCTCACCAGTGTTGTCAATAAACAGCAGCACAGACTGTGAATTGTTGGAAATGGTGCCATGGATGATTGTGGATCTAACAAGCTTTGTACACATTTACAACACGACCACAAAAATGACAAAGTAGATAGCAGTATGGCTGTGATATCTGATCTGAAACAAATCATTAAAGAAACTTTGTTACTAAAACAGGGTGTCCTCAATGAAAACCACTCAGGATATACAATCATCAGGGAATGATATGTTTGTTCATTTTCACCAAAAAGAGGTGAAAACAATGTAAATCGCGAGTTAGGCTAAATTTCCAGTAACTTATGTCCGGTCTACATTCCACAGTGACTGGTAATCAGGTAATCAAGTTTATTTTATTTTGGACTCATGCTTTTACTTGTGGTTGCATTCAAAGCTCAATAAAATTATCAATCTCTGATTAACAGTAATAAAAAACAAAGCCTCATTACTCCCATGAAGTTTTTTTCCAAAGATCTCTATTTCAGTTAGATGGAGCAACCCACCTTTGTACATCTTTTAGCCACCCAAAAGAAATGAAACCTCTTAGAAAAGTTGCAACCTTCCAATAGTAGAACAAGAAAAGACTGTTAGGTTGTTATTATTGGGACTTTATAGCTTGCTATTGGCAGCACCTGAATTGTTTGACACGCTTGGTTGATGGATTCACTCGACTATATCTTGTTGCCATGGTAACTAAAGAACTGTGAAGGACAGAAGTAAACATTTCCTGGGCTTTTTCAGGGGGGCAATTATCCCACAGGTCATGGCGTAGCCCTTGAAGATGATAGTTCCACATCTGGACAGAAAAAGAGCACCTTTCATCCTGCAAAGAAAATCCAAAAAGTTTCTAAATTATTATAGAAAGGTAATTAACTCATCATTGGCATTTATATGTGCTCTAAATTCCTCAGTTGCAGCTATGTATGTTTTCTGGATTTTTTTGTATATTTACAGACTACAGTGATTATGTCATACTTCAATTAATTAAGTACACAATGAACAAAAACTAGTGAGACAAACTGCCAGCAAAGTAAATTTATCACGGAAACGATTTCTGCAAATTTTAACCAGTCCAGCTTTACATACTGTATGTCAGATGGCAAGTTTATCTTTCTATAAAATTTTTCAGCACGGCTTAAACAGTAGTGTGATAATGATTAAAATTCCCTGGCCTTCATGTGACTACAGTACCTCCAGAAAATAAAAGGGCAAAACAAACAAAAAAAAACCAGGATTTCATTCCTGGCTTAGATGCATATAGATTCTGACACATCAACCATACATTGATCATGACCCTTCTATTTCGATACTCTATAATCAGAGGATTGATCAACTTTTTCAGCAGGAGGGCAACTGGCTTTCAGAGGTGGGCAAAACGCTTTGGAATGAACTTCCTTATAAGAAAAACATTCTTCTAGATGGTCAAATCATCCTCACAGCTGGTCAGTTTGTCCAGTCAGCAGTGCCTGGCCCTTAATGAAATCCGTAGTATTATTTTGAACAAGACACAGCACTACTATCACACCATGTACAAGTATACCTCATAGAAAGGTCTGTGATCAGCCCAGTTGTGACTGTGAGCATCTTGTAAAGTGACAGTGGAAATCACATTGTCATGGTAACTGGTGATCTGATCAATTACACTGTCGACAAGATCACTGAACTGACGATGCAAAATAGGAAAGGGGCGTCTGGAATGTAGAGAGAAGAATACCTCAGATTTACTATTCACCCTTAGTTTACATCAACAAATGGTATTGTTGCAGCTACAGAATGTTAAATATTCAGTCACCTGCAGACCAACAAAATCTGGCCATATAATGTATCATTAATTTTGCTGGGGCCAGCTAATGTTATATTAATAGGACTTAAATAAGACAGTGTCAATGCATTATTTTTTGCCCAAGACAAAAGATAGTGGATGTAATATATCAAACATGAGAGACAGTGTTTCATCAGGATATCCAAACACCAAGAAGAGGGTAGAAAATACGATATGCAGCGGAGTATTTTTGATGACATTCAAGGTGTTTGGATAGCCAATGAAACACTGTCTCGAGTGTTTTATATATATCTTCTCAATCGAAACAAAAACTAAGGAGTAAACAGAGAAGTAAAATCGTCAAAATCTATGCCAATTAAGACCGGGTATCCAAATCTCCTTCACGGTTGTGATTTTCTTTGTTTTAACTTGATGAATTATTAATGAGTTTGAGAAGCAATAATGAAAGCTGGCCATTTGAAAGACCACCAAAGTAAAAGATGAGAAATTTTCGTGACTTTCTGTCAATAGTGCACCAAAGGATCTCTATAAGAATTTATTAATAAGTTTGAGAAGCAGTAATGAAAGCTGGCCATTTGAAAGATGGCTTAAGTAAAAGATGAGAAATTTTCTTGACTTTCTGTCAATAGTGCACCAAGGATCTCTATGAGAATTTGTCAGGCTACCATTTCTGTCACCTAGACTGTACACCTACCTGGGTTCAGAACCTAACACCTCTTCATAATGCACCAGCTGGTTTCTGACAAATACAGCACTGCTAAGAACAGTATAGAGACATTCCACACTGCATTGGGTGGGAAACTCAGAGAGCACCTGAAATAACACAGTCATACATGTACATGTATATGTGCTAAAGAAATAACAAAAAAAAATTTTCTGTCTCTCTCTTAAGTTAGCCTTAGAGAAATAAAAGTGGGAGTTTGGGAGAATGAGAAATGCTGTGGGTTAGGGTTAGGGTGGGGAGGGGTCATATGGGATCCTGGAGAGGTAGGACTGAGGGGGCAGGGGGGGGGGGTTTGTGTGCATGTTATTCTTTTTAAGAACCCCTCAAAAGATGAAAAACAAAATAGCCTGGTTTGAAGATCAAAATGCCTACATGTTTATACATGCTAAAGGGAAGAAAATGTTCTCTCAAAATCATGTACATGTGTAACTACTAGAGCAACATAATTATGTAAAAATGGCCTGCAAGCATTTGGTTAATCTGTACCTGAGTTAATCTGGAATGGTAAGACTTCAGACAAGCTTCCAGTGAGTCAACAAATGATGACCTGACAACATGGAAGAGTTTTCCACCATGACTGCTGGCCAGTGGGAGAACATCATCAGCCTTTTCCATAATTATGGCACAGCACTGTGTTTAAACAAAAGCAAAACGAAGATTGTTAACAGCTTGATGTTCACAGGGAACCCAATAGCAAACTTATAACTACTACCGCAGTTCAAATATGAATTATTTCATATATACTTTACAGACCAGTCTTACATGTAAGTACCAGTTAAAATATGTTAATTGAGAGTCTCAACTCGAAACTCAATTCTCCATCCTCAGTATTGGTGAGCATCAAGATTCAAGGCTCAAGCTTCAAGTTTCAAGACACTAAAAGAATTTTTTTTGAGAATGTTGACAAGAAAGGATTTGCCAATTTATCATGCAAAACAACCAGTGAAGAAGAATGAGGATCAGTGAATGATGAAATGTTTCACAACATTTTAACAAACATTACTCTCAACTGTTGTCAACGCTTCAATTACAAGAAGCAAAAGATGACTCAAATTCTTAAGATTTATGTCAAAAATGGTCCTCATGCTTCTGATCAACAACTTCAATCCCTCTGTCAATACCTTTGCAATTCTCCTGGGATAATCTTGCTTACCACCAACAACATCATCTGGAAGTACACGATTGTAATTAACATAGAACATTGCATTTAGTTGTGGCATTGACCAAAAAATAATATATAGATTTAGCCAAGCCTAAAAGCGGAGCTCGTGGGCCGAGTTGTTCAAAGCCTGATTAAGCTAATCCAGGATAAGTGAGAATTTTGATTTAAGTTTTGAACTTTGCAGTGATGTTTTCTGTTTATATCGTTTGGCCTTCTTTTTGGTGTTTGAATAATCTCAAACTACACACAACAAAAACAGCAAAAAACATTTGTATACAAGAAAAATTCACACTTCAGTTAATTTTAATCCTGGTTAGCGTTAAGCGGTTTCTGAACAACCCAGCCCTGATTGCAATAAGTTACCCTGACATGAGCCCACAATCCAATCAAAAACCAGACCTTAGTCAGTGGTCAACTTTAAAAAAGCATGTGATCTTGATGAGCTCTTAACTTGTGTCAACAATATGGTCAGGTGATATTGGTCAGTGGATACCTTGTTTTGACAGGTGTCTGAATTGACCATAACAAAATCAAGAAAGTACGCTATTAGCTAAGGTTGCATATCTCTGTCAACCTATTAGGCAGAGTATGGCCGCCACCTTGCACGACTCTGCTGTTGTCGTCATGGTAAGATCGCAACCCCTTGAAATGGTGTTATTTATGCATCCTGTTTTTTAGCAAGTACATTTTGTATTGTATTGTATAATGTGTTGGAATATGGTGCTAGCATCTTTGGGTAATTAATTCAAATACGTTTTGGGCAGTGTATTTTTAAGTTTTCGCAGTGTGGATTGCAGCTTAGTATATCCAAAATCCAAGCATCTAGTGCAGTTTGTCGCCGCATCTCAGCCATTTGTAAGCAGTCCCAGCATCATGTTACAAATATCTCTATTATCATCAAGTCTCTGTTATTATCATGGGTTTAAGTTTGCTCCGTTTTTGCTTTGTTTAGGTTTGCTATGTTCGTGTTGCTTCAGTTTTAACCGCATTGAATCACATACATACATACATACATACATACATACACGCATACATACATACATACATACATACACGCATACATACATACATACATACATACATACACGCATACATACATACACCCATACATACACGCATACATACATACACGCATACATACACGCATACATACCTACACGCATACATACATACATACATACATACATACACGCATACATACATACACCCATACATACACGCATACATACATACACGCATACATACACGCATACATACATACACGCATACATACACGCATACATACATACACGCATACATACATACATACATACACGCATACATACATACATACATACATACATACATACATACATACAAACATACATACATACATACATACATACATACATTACATTACATACATACATACATACATAACTTATTTCCATTCAGATTTCAGTGTATTATGGGACTGATAATATCTCCAACAAAGAAACAATGAAATACAACATAAAAATACTCTATTGCTATCAATAAGTCTAGGTTAATAACTACATAACAATGAAATAAGTTGGATAAAGTGTGCGTTTTAATTGTCATTGCTCACTGGAGATGGTTTTACATCTTATTGATAGCTTCAGACGTCATCGTCATCATGCATACGCGCGCCCACGAGTAATACCACTAGCCATGATAACCATGAGAAAATCAATTCATGGATTTCCTTTTCTTTACTATATGAGTATGCATGGGGCTCCACTTGGTGGCCCAGAGCTCCTCTATAAAACAATTTGAAGGTTTCAAAATTTGTGAGACATGTACATGTAGTCAAAAAGGCAATAGCCTTTCAAACCTTTTAGCTTAACTGTAGGTATTCTCTCTGAAGACTTGTATAACTGCATCTCCTCATCAAGAGCCTTCTCACATGTCTGTTTGATACTCTCACTGAGAGCCATTGATATCTTTGATATGTGGCTCTTAAATTCATCTCTCCAAGGCCACAGTTGGGCATCCTGACTTGAAGATGATCCACTGCCGAGAGTTTGAGAATCAAGTCTACCACCACCAGAACCTGAATAAGTGAAGGTCAAATATGATCAGTAACAAGTAAAGAATGCCAAAAACTAGGTCTTGCTAGTATTTTTATTAGGATGGTGGAGATGTCAAAGCATTCAGTACCCCTTCCACTTACCAAAAGGCAAAGGCAAATTTCCTTCTGCTACATAAAATGGCATATCGGCACTCTTTTTGGAGCTTTGATGACTGGGATTCCTGTGTCCCAGGACTGGACTGGAAGGGGACCTTGCGACATTCTGCAGACCACCAACCCTACTCCCTAAGCACACAAATCAGATAGTTTAATTAGCCATGATTGAAAGTAATTATATTAAAAATTCACACCAAACAAACATTTCATGTTTCCTATAACTGCATCCTCCACCAATTCTTGGATAGTTCTTTTAGCAAATCTTGGGGTTTGAATTTACTGTCAGACAGAGTACATGTAGCTCCATGCTCTAGAGGTGCCCGGGTGCCACAGGTGACTTTTGCCTTTAGGTGACTGGAAGAACTTACTTTTTTCGTGTAAGCTTAGTGCTGGGCACCCATGATCTTATAGTTAGGAGCCTTTGGCCTTCTGGCAATTTTTCTAAAGACCACAGCCTTGAGCTCTGCACAGGATATATATTTTTTACTTTTACAGGCTGACGTTTCTGTAATATAGATGAAGATAATTTCTGGACTCTAGTTTCTCTGGGACCATATGAACTGTCTGTAGAGCACAGCCAGTGGTGACCATACTACGAAAACTGGTAGGAGGCTGACCGGTTGGCTCTTTTTTTGTGATTCAAGACCACCAAAACACAAATCCATCTAGTGACAGGATGAAGGATTAAAACCCAGGATATCTGGATTACAAATCCAGCATCCAAACCACTAGGCCATGGATCCTCCTCAATCATAAGAAAAAACCAGCTGCTGCTTACCTTTTTAGTTACCTCCACTACTTCAAAAAATATTGAACGGGCTGGATACATAATGTACATGTACATTGCAGAACCCACATTACATACATTGTACACTATACGTACCTGTTCCTTCATTTTCTGATCTATGACTTGTAACTCTGTCCACAAGCCTCTCCAAATTAACCATTGCCTCAAAGCAATGTTTATGAGCTATCAGGTTGTCTTTTGAATCAGTCTGTTTAACATGTGATACATTAGAACCTCTTCTGCTTCCTGGTGCTTGCACCATTTCATTCAAGAATCCTTGGTCATCCTTCTTGTTAACATCAAAGGTCTGACATACAGACTGTAACTCTTGTGTTATCTTCCCTAAGTACGACTCATGGATGAACTCAAAGCTTGGTACCATTGTAGGGAAAATCCCCTCTTGCAAAATCATTGCATCTTCATATATCATCACTTCAACTGCGCGACATAACTTAACAAATGACACAACATTACTTGGAACTTCAGACGAAACAGCAATATCTGTTTCTATCCTTTGTAACAAAACTCTATTAGAAATGTACTGATCCATCAATTGTCTGCGATAATTCTTGTATCCTTTCCAGATTTCATCTGGTGGGTAAAGAAAACACAAGTCATGCAACAGCTTGATTTTAGTTTGCTCATCACAAGGTTGGTCACTGTGTTGATCAGACAGAGGTAAGTTTGCAAGAAGTGTCCAGATTCCTTTACGAATCTTACTCCTGATTGCCTCCCACAACACATCAGTGGCTTGCTCATCCTCTATGACAATGGTGTTCAATGGTACCTCTGCCAGTTGTTCGCCATCCTCTCTTTTATCTGGCTGACCAAACGGCATAAGGATGCCTTGTTGAGATGCAAACTGGACCAGGTCTTCAAAGATGGACTCTTCTTTACCAGGATTTCGCTCTAGGGCCTGAATCTACACGTTACATGCACAGAAAGATTGTTTATCACAACAACCAAAGGTACATGTACATATACAAGCACGAATTAAACAACTTTGTTACATATTAAAACCATACCATGTTGTGAGCCTGAACAGCAGATACATGTGTACATTTATACATGTATATGTTTAAGGTTTTTGAAATACTCTAGTAGTCCACCACCAAAAACAGATTTGGTAATTCCATGAACAATGAGAATTCCCGAGTTTATGATACTCCGAAGAAGAGAAATTTACCTTTCATTTCCTAACACAACAAAATTCTTTGTTTCATTCAAGCTGTGAAACATTCATGAAAGTTTGGGAAGTCAACACCTCACAATGGTTGTGACTCTGTTTCTTTTTCTCCCAAACTTCCACTACAACTTGTTACTATTAATAACTCTGTAGAAACAAGACAAATGTTTTCAGCAACTTACCACATTGTTTAAGAAGCAGTTGAGTGCTATAGGTTCATAAGAGCAAGCACTGGTCTGTGTAACATTGGAAGATGTCAAAAAATCAACTGCATCTTTAGAGTTCAGCCATTCTGATGAATCCTGAGTTTTGTCTTTTGAAATGGTGTTGCAGACATCAACAAACTGTCCCCAACTTTCTTGCAAGCTGTTGAAAAGGAAGTTCATCAACACTTTCTCACTCAAATTCCTAGATATACACGTACATGAAACAGTATCAACCAGCAACTGTACACTGGTTAATAATAAATCAAATTTTCACTCTGCATGATGGTGACACAAACAAAAGAAGTTGATCAGAATATAATATGTTACTGAACTAGTGGGAGGTCCTTATTGGTGAAATATCAGTCAAGTTATATTTTGCAGGTTTATGGACTGAGCCACAGGTTACATGTATAGTACCAGTCAAAGGGACTGCAGCATTACACGCACGTAAAGCGTGTGTACTACACGCACATTACACGCAGCGTCCATGCACCTTACATGCAAATGCACGAAAATGCGCGTAATTACATGCGTGTAACTACATGCAGTTCATGTGATATTGCGTGTACCAGCAGCACCAGCAACTGGCAGGCGTGCTAGGATTCACTGAGATAGTGGAACATGAACATATAATGTTGCTTTCCGTTTTAGTTAACAGCAATCAGTGTACTTAAAATCAATCCAAAGATTCATTAAAAATATTTCGTACTCCGAAAAGTTTGGAGTTTACCAGTGTTCAAAAGCTTTTCCGGATGTGTTTTTTCCTTTTCCTGAGAAACAACAAGGGCGCCAGGGACTGACAAACTGAGGCTTGATAGACATGAAATAACAGCAAAACACAATATTTCGCTTGAGATTTTCTGTTAATTTTTAAACATCAGTTATCCTTCCTTAAGTTTAAAAAGCATTTGAAGATTCGTCATTGATAGTGCTCAGAAGCGAATGTTCTCTGCCTGAAAACATATTGTTTTGATCTCATAAAAATGAAATTCGATCTGTTTCTTGAATAGCATTGCCTAGCATGTGACCAAAATCTACCCAGGCGAAAATCCTGTGCAGTGTGAAAGATGTTTGTTGTTACTACCTCATTTTATTCCATACGCGTACACATATACAGACACGCAACGATCTGTCAACCGGACTTAACCCACGGATGAAAATCTGAATGTTTTCTCGAAGCTAGCTTATCGGTATTCAAATGCATGGTAAGTTAAGCTGAATAATCAAACACACCGGGTGTAAACATTGCGGGTTGTGGTCAGAAGGTTACATAAGAACCTGATGACTTGAAAATTAACGAATGCTTAGATTTTGATCAGAAAAAGCTTTGATTCTTCGCCGTTTAAGATTAAGAGAGAGTCCATGAGTTTCTGTTTGAATCCCTATTTCATTGTTATCGAAAGAACAGGAGTTGAAATGATACTTTGTGTGTGGGTAAACATTACGTTGCGACGTACATCGTACGTGTTCCAACGTAAATGAAAGCTCAGAGATCTTTAAGAATTTAGAAGTTTTGATGTTAAGTAGAAGTGTGGGCTGCTACGGAATAAGAAAGAGTATTTGTTTGATAGGTGCTCGAGCTAGTCCACTTATTTAGCAATGCTTGTTGGCTTTTAAATTTACCTTTTGTTGTGAACACTGAGAGGAGTGACAGTCGTGTGTATCGAATACAAGTTAGTAGTGGCTTTTTGTTTTGCAATATACACGCGAATGCGTGTATGAATAACAAAGGTTTCTTCTACCAATTAAAATACACGTATATAGGTGAAATTACACCCCAATGCGTGGAACTACCGGATCAGTAAATTTTACACGCACCTTACCCGCAGTGTCCACGAATACTACACGCAGACTACACGCATTTTACACACATGTAGGTGCTGCAATCCCTTTGACCGGTACCGTCACTCCACAAAATTGCACAAAAAGGAGATCAATATTTCCCCAATAAGGCCTGAACAAGCTAGTTCAAAAAAAGCATTTAATTTAATGGCTCTTTTAAAATTCTGCTGAGTTAATGCATCAATTCTCAGTGAGTATGTACACCAAAGTTAAGTATATAATTATTTACATTTTATAGGCTGCTCTCATTATTATTTAATTTAACTGACATCAAAGAAAAATGTATTCAAAAGAAGAAACTGTTTATTTTTGTGCAATGTTCTGGAGTTAGACAATTTCCAAAAACAATTTCTGACAGATCTATCTTCAGGGGTTTCAAAATGTTTTGAGGTAGGCGTCTGGAGCTGGAAGAGTAGGCCTCTGTGACAAGTTAAGGGTCGCAAGGCCCCTGATCCTGGGAGGTCTGGTAAAATCAAAGAGAAGAGACACCATCCATAGGCATACATGATGTTCTCAATGCTCACCGGTTTGCTACGCATTATAGGGGAAGTTAAACATGGTCAGCCATTTGGTAGTTTTCGACATGGACTTATTTGTCATATACAGTCAAACCTCCGGTTTCAATCACCTCTCATAAGCAACCACCTCTCCAAGCGACCAGTTTTCTAACATAATAAAATTTTCCCAGTCAAGACACTATATTTGGAACCTCTTACATGTAGAAGCGACCACCTCTTGTAAGCAACTGTGACCACTTTTAAAGCTAAATGCTTGAAATTTTCTTTTGTTCTTAACCTCCTGTAAACGACCACTCAACAAATTATAGAGTGGAAATTGGATAATAACATGCTGTCAAATTTAAAGCTAGCAATCCTATCCTTTTTAGTTCATGTTCAGTTCCCCTAACGTTAACACAACATTAAAGATTCAATTTGTAACTATCATGAGACTTGTTCCATTCGTCTTTTTAGGCAGTTTAATATCAGAAGTGAACTATGTTAAATATTCTACATAAACACTCTAGAAAGCTTTAAAAATATTTTTGTGGCTAATAAAAGTTATTACATGGGTTTAGATGGGTACTGATGCAAGGGTTAAGTCTCTGCAATACTGCATGCTAATGAAGCAAAATTTTGACCCAAAGTGGTCTTAACTCTTGCAAGCGACCACCACCTAGGGTTGACATTTTGGGTGGTCGCTTACGAGAGGTTCGACTGTAATAAGTTCTGATAATGACCACCAACATGGTGGTAATGAAGTCACATGAAAACCAAAAATGCACCACCCAACATAATTATCACACATATTTTTCTAGAATAAATCCAGCCATCATTTGTGTTAGTTTTGTCTGTCCATTTGCTGATTATCATTTACACTGTGTCTGCTATGTATGCAACTACGTTTACGTTCAAGCAATGATGCAATGCAATCCTGTCGTGACTGTCAAGCCAAGGCCACAAATTTAAGGTTACTTTTAAAAGATTCAGGCAAGCTTACATCCAGCTGAACTTAAACTTACATGTTTCTTAACTCTGTGTGAATTGCGAAAAGAGAAAATGGTTTGTGAATCATATCTGTATTACTTGAAAGTTCAGTCGCGCTTTGAGTAGTATTACATTACCTTGCTGTATTTTCTTCTAAACGAGCATCAAGTTTCCGAATGGCGTCTTTGATAGAACCGACATCCAGCGACGAAAAACTGAGCCCGTTCACCAACAACGACAGTTCCCCAACTTCATGTTTGTTCGACTTCGACCGATCGCTTCTCGACATCTTGGGTACGTCGTCAGCTCGCGCATCGAGTACAAGAAATATCCAACTTGACAAAGCAACTCGTCGCTAGCGCTCTTTGTTCAAATTCCAGCTGTTTTGATGAGTTCAACTTATATTGACTCGGTGATTTTTGCATGTTTTGTAATGTTTACACGAAGAGCTTTTCTGCCGGGCGCAGATGGCCGTAGGGGAGATTCCATATAAGGTTACCATTGCCATATTTAGCTATATGGAGTCGAGTACCTCGCGGTCGGAAATGCGCGGGAATTTCTTTCCCTTGGAAAATCATGTCAGTCATGTGTGGAAGCAACAGATTGTGTGTAGTTGGGTGTAGTTGTACATGTAGGACCTGTAATATCCAAGCTTTCGCCAACAGCCTGAATGGTGTAATGATTTCATCGCCATGCAAGCAAGATGAGGAGGTACGGTGGAAAGGCTATGAAGACCTATGAAACTCTGTAAGATATGACTTGGAAGTGTCTCGCTCAAAATATTAAGCTTATATACACAGTTGTGGCCAAAATGAAACTTATCAGGAACTCATATGATATGCTTATAACCTCTTGCAGGTGACCATTGCAGACAGGTCAGCACACTCCTGTCCTAATCACATAGGTCCTAAAGCAAGCTAAGGTAAAGTTTGTCTCCAAACCTAGATTCATTTGCCAGGCTGAGCTAATTTCTATTTTGACAAGGGAAGGGGGTACGTCATAGGGGTGACTCCCAGAGTCCAGGTTTATGAGGCCTGAGTTATTTCACATCCTGAAGAATAGATAAGAAAAGACCTTGAGGGAAAACTGACACATAAATAAGAAAAAGCCAAAAACAACTAACATCTATTAGAGCTAAATAAAGAAACTACTCTCTTGATTATTACAATGTAGTAATATGTAACTCCTTTTTCCCCATCTCTTAGCTGCCATAGGTATCCAAGAGGATAAGGGGTACCATATTGTTTTGAACATTGCAAATTTATATACTTTTTCTCTGATAATGGTAGAATCGGGCTAAATGTGCAGGGTTCACTGGATGTTTGAAAGGAAGTACATGTAGCTTTATTGTTAAAGACGGACAGGAGTAGGCAGCTGATTTTGTGATCTGTTTCTAATGAATTAGACAAATATCCCAGCAGAGTAGCGGGCTGACATCATGAAGTAGGTGGTTACATTTGCTGGGAGCTTTTGACTACCGTCAATGAGTGAACCTTCTTTTCTTTTGTTGGTTCAGGTTTACACTTTTTTGAAACCTTGTCATATAAGGCTGTTACATTTCAAATCAGTCAGCTAGGCCCAAGAAATCTGTCTGTAATCACGAGATCAAAATTTTCAACCTCTAGGTGAGAGACTCGTGCCTATGGACCGTGTACATGTAAGAGTTGGCAAGTATAACTTGATATAGATTGACAGATCAAAATTTAATATGAGAACTCCTTCTAGCCCAATCTAGTGACAGCTGCCTCAAAACCATCCAACACTGCTCAAAACAGACCCTGACAGTTTCCAGAGAGGTTGGACTTCGACTTGGTTTGTTTTCAAGGAAGCATTTGTTTCAGGTATAAAATAGTATAAATTGTCGATGTTTCAAAATTATTAGCTCACCATCACTTTGTTCTCTACAAATGTTTTGATTGATCATTTTTCTTCTTGGTGGTGAAACACAAATACGAACTGTCACATTGTAATATTCTTACTACAGCTTGACAATGAAAGGTACAAAAGAGAAATATTGTGTCTACAGGAAGTCATATAGACTATAGCAAAGTGTCTCTCCTTCTTTCTGGGTCAATCAATGTTAACTGAGCCATAAGCAATATTCTTCAGTTATTGCTCTTACCATTAACATGTGTAAAAAGAAATATTTAAAGCTTGGATAAATAAAATATGTACACACAAACAGTCAAACTACTCTTAAGATCACATGAAGGGGTGCATGGAAAAAGACCCTACGTAACATCTGATAGACTACAAGATTCTCCAAGCAAATTGCTTTTAGCTTCCTTCTGTGAAAGAAAGGAGAATTTGACATGAGGTCAAGAGTCACTTAAAGCTTTTTTCCATGCACCCCTTCATATGAAAACCATGACTGTTTCACACAAACAAAGATATTTGCGTATGCAATGTACGCTTTACACTAATACATCAATCTGATGAATACGCCTGTACAGCAAGCAAGAATGACAGTTGAAATGAGTCTTGAAACAAAAACTGGGTAAAGCTTCCTTCAACTCCCACCAACAATCATTTTTTATTATTATAGCACACAGTGAAACATGCCATGAGCAAGTGAGAGCAGTGATCAGTTACTCATTAAACAAACAAAAACTATCCATTGTAACTAACATAAGCAAATCAGAATGGTTGAGAGTTGGCAGTGGAATGGGTGCTGACGTGGATTCTTGCTTAGCTGGTTTTAAGGTGGCTCCCTATAGTTTTACGACTGCACGCATGCTGAGGATGACAGCTCAAGTAATCTGCGTGCACTCAAAGGAAAATGTCAGTGTTTTTCACTATTTTACGCCATCAACATGAGCTGAAAAAGCAAAACTGACAGTGAATTTTCTCGCATTTCCTTAAGTAAAATTTCGTAAAATTTGGCAGACTGGTGGTAACTATTTTAGTTTAGTCGGAGCTCGTTTTTCAGGGAAATCTATAAGACCAGTTTTTTTGCAAACAAGGTAAAAGACATAAATGTGCAAAAATAGAAAAAAACTGCCTAAACAAACCCTATTTTTTTTGTGTTTAAAACTTGTATTCCGAAGGATGCGATGTGCTGTGAAAATTTTGGAAGATTTCACAGATGGAAATTCAAGAAAATCACAAATAAAACCATAAAAAAGTAAAAGACGCATTTCTTTGAGCACTTATAATTCAAGGCTTCAACCCAAAATTTTAACAGAGATGATAGTAAAACGCTATTTAATCATTGCTTATGACATGTAGTAAGTTTGAGAGGACTGGGTGTAAAAATGAATGCAAAAACAGAATTCAAAACGTAACACTTGCGTGCACAACGTCATAATGATTACCCTGTGGAGCCATCTTAAATCCTTTTTATCACCTCCCACCACAGGACTGTACTAATCAGCTGACTTGCCATTCCATATACAGTGTACATCAGCTGAAGCAGTCCCAAAATTTGACGAGAACGTCACAATTCTGAATGGGTATGTTCATGTTTTAATAAAAATAAAATATCATTTATTTGCTGTTTTTAATACCAGGAATCACTATCAAAATATTTTAATAAAACTTGCACATGCAAAAGCATATTAATCAGCAGGAATTTTCAACCATACAAAAAAACTGTAATTAGATTTATGGATTGAAAATTCATATTTTTCCAAATGTTGTAAAAATCTACTGTTTAGAGCTGGTTCCTGAATTTATTTCCTGGGAACTACTAAAATAATGCTAAAAGAAATTAAATGTAACTGAAAACTTAATTTTAAAAAAATTTTAATATTAATTTAGTTTGAAAAACCAATGGAGATCACAGTCATTAATTTAATCCAGTAGGTCAAAATATGCCATCTCAGAAAATTACTTTTTAATAGATCACTTTCAGCTTATTTCTACATCTAGGCAGAGTATGTGAATACATACAAACATAGTCACTATAAATTAAAAGGCTTTGTACAGTACACATCTAACTAAATTATTCAACCTTGTGGAATCATTAAAGTTATTCTGTAACATTCTCTCTTTGAAGAGATTAGGAATAAAAAGTGAAAATAATTTGCAAAGTTTTTGTCCAATCAATGTTCTAGTGTTAAAGATGAAAACAAAGGGATCTTGGATTGATTTTTTTTGTCTATTTTATCATAAAACGACACAATTAAGCATAAGACTTACGTTCTATGTAATCTGAACTCGTGATCTAAAAATTCCCTTGGCATAACTACCAGTATATATACTGCTGAACACATCTTTGGAAGGATGAATTAAATGGTTACAACAGAAGAACCTCCTGTGTGTGTGTAGTTGCAATTTAAGATTCCATGTAAAATCAATTATACAAATAAAAAAAATTATTCAAAATTAGAGGACGTTTTGAACGGAAGCAGTCTGAATTAAGACAGTAAATCACACCAAAATGTTCGGTTTAATCTTACTCCGAGACTAGAAGATCGGCCGGTGATAAGGATTAAAACTTCGCAATATTGAAAATGCAAGTAATGAATTTTTTCAAACAATTGTGATAAAAAAGGAAAATTTATACGGCCTAGGATCTTCGTAATACCTTTCATTTATGATATATTTCAATATTTAGAAATTAAAGAAACAGCAGCCCAGAAAACGGCCATCGCCTCTTTAAAACAGTTTTCTTTTAAATGGAACGAAGAGGCATCAATATTTTCTTTATAAATAGTGATTATTTCAATCACAGACAATTTTCAGGCTGTTGAAATCTGTGAAGAAATTTAAGAAATCAAATTTATTCGACAGGAAGGTCGAGCACCTGGAATTTCGAGTAAACATTTCAGACTACGAAATGCCTGAAAATAACACAAAAATTCTCCACGAATCATTATATTTTTACGCTGTAACTTTCACTGTTTCTAAAAATTTCGACACTTAAAGGTCTAATATAAGTTACGGTTAAATAAATATCATAACAATAAAGACTGTGTATGTTTAATACACGCCTCGCATATTTTGAAAAAGATATATGCAACCACACGATGACGAATCGAAGGTCACAGTAAATGTACAGTTAGATAACCGAAAGTCCCATTGAGTTTGCCATATCCCGTACACAGGAATCCTATAGATTGCCTTCCTCCATTAGTTTGTTCAGATTGGCTACGATATTTTTGAGAATAACGCCGAAAGGTCCGTCGCGTTTCTCTTGAAATACTCTCTCTAACATATCGCCATTTGCATAGTAGTTGAAAACGTGATCAACCCGTCCATGCGATTTCGCCGTCAGGTGGCGCTCGATGATTTCATGGAGTAGGCTTCGGCAGTCCTCCAAATTCTTGGTTAAAAACTTCTTATCGAAAGAGAAATCAACCTCATAGAAACTGATAAATGTCATGGCTGCAGACCGAAAGTTTCTCCTAAACTTCTCCGCTGTTTGAATTTCCTCCCGACTCAGCTGGTCGTTGCGAAACAAAATGCTGATCTTAACCACAATTTTGACAAGGTTCTTCACGAGTTTTTCCGCTTCTTTCTTGCTGCCTGTCTCCAGCTTGGCTAGCCTGTACAGCTGATCTAGTAGATCTCCTGTAGTGTCGTCTACAAAAGCTTTCGCCATATTTTTCGAAGCCATTTTCCCCAAGATCTTCTTCTGCGCTCGAAGAGCAACACTCTTCGAGTTGAACCCGCTACCAGGCTCTGCAGCTTCGGCCATTTTGTCCCTGAATAATAGATAGTATACGTAACAAGAAGGGATTAATTTCTGCACTTACACGCAATACCCGTGGAAAAATCTTACGGCAAACAAAAAGCGAAGCGGCACGCTGCTCAAGTGAGCTCATATCCGCCGAAGCCATTTGCATGCCGAACACTTGCTCCAAAAATGTTAAATACCTGAACTTCGAAGGGTTTCGCCCCTGTTATGTTTCCATGCAACGGCCTTCGCAAGGTTTCAACACCAAATTTACTACAGTACAGTTTCCTTTACGCCTGCAGCAACGGAGCAATGCACGCTCACAATACTAAAGAAAAAGAAATGAAATCCAGCGAATTTACTAAAGTTCAAGTGATTGACAAGGCCGAGACACGTGATTCGGTTATATGTAAACTCAAGGATTAATAACTTGAATATCGCTGTAATGATGCGTCGCCTCCTGAGGGAATTAGCTGCAAAATATACCCTCTGTGCAGACGTTGCGGATAGATACTGATCGTTCTTTTATTCTGTTGCATGTACGTGTCATTTGTTGAATTTACAAACAAAAGACAGTTCTTCAATGTCGGAAGATTAGAAAACGGCTGGTGCTCTCCCTTTCTTGCGATTTGTTTACATTCGCTAATTGTTTTATGACCAAAACCGCATATATTTTCCAAACCTGTCAGTATTGTCGCGCTGTGTCAATGAAGCAGATAAAAGTGTTGTTCTTTTTTGCTTGCCAAATGAGTTCATTATGGAAGCTTTTTCTCAAGCGCCTGTCATTGAAACAATTAGCTAAGGCGGTCGGGCTGCGAGAAATTCGGCGGTAATTGATCGCGCACCTGAAACAGCTTCAATGCCACAATTTACATCTGTACATAATGAAGTAAAGATATAATCAAATGTTTTTTCAGAAACGACAACTGAACCGGAGGTTGGTCATCTGCCTCAACAATTACGGTACTCCTGCGCTGCGGTTTGTCCGATTACATTAGAAGGGGTAAGAGGGGGTACCTCGCCACGTCCAATTATTTTCCAATGTTGTGGTCATAACGATTTTGATAAGGCATAAATTGGGTAATATCCTAATTAAACTAAGACCCCCTTATCTCGCCAGTTGGGCTACGGTCCTTTTAAAAAGAATAAGAGATTCCAAGTGTCTGCGCCCACAGATGGTGGTAGATAGTATCAGTGGAATTTGACTGTTGAAGCGTGTACTATACTGTGAGCGCAAGACATCCACGCGCCGTTGGCCATAATTCAGAAAAATCAGAAAAGGCCTCTTTTCAACAGATGTTAACGTGACTGTCCATAAACAGGTCTAAACATAAAAGCAATCAACTTAAAAAACATGTGTATATATGTATTTATTACACGATTACGTTAGTTCCGAGGGCCAATAACTAAATCGACCAAACAGATTCCTCCATTGCCGGTCCAATATTCTCTCGATATTGTACCGGACACTGTCCCGAATGATCCCGGATGACCTTTCTTGAAGATTTTTTGGTTGTTTTATGGCTTACGGCTCTAAAAAAGCCTGATTATTTTAAACATAAAACATTCTTTTTCTTCCAACTCTCTTTCCCTTCTGTGGTTCAATTTTTAACATCACACGTGAGTATACGCCTTGTCGGCTTCCAATCAGAATACCGCGCTTTTTTCCAGTCCGTGATCGTGGCATTATTCTCTAAACATCAGTCGTGTAATAATTTTTTTAATTAACCAAGCTTGCTCGGGACCGTACTGAGAGATATCGGAATTGTACGGACTTCGCTGCGCTCGATCCGTACTGTCAAGACATCGCAATCCGGCCGATAATTTTTTCGCGCCGATAATATCTTCATACTGGCATCCCTTCGGCTAAATTTTTCATTTTTAAGCCCTTGAAATGCTGAAGACTAAGTTTCTGGAACATTTTCTCGAGATATTTTGAAGGGCACTCACATACCTGAATGACAGTTTTCCCTCTCACTTTTGTACAGTTGAACTAGTGCAATCCATGCCCCATCCTTTTGTATACCTCCATTCCGAAAGAGGTGCCCCTTTTGGCCCTTTCTGATGGGTTCAGTCCCACTCCACAGTTGAATCTGGAAGATTTCTTCAGCGATATCAGTGAAGAGATGAACCTATTTCTTCGACTATCAGTAAATTCTTCAGATTTCGGATCTCAGCCAACAGTTAAAAAATTTGACACAAGTAAAGGTTCGATGCAATTCTCAGCTTTCAGTGAAACTCCGTCCAGACCGTCTTCTTGTTTCCAAAAGTGTTCAAACTTTCGTCACAGTTAAATCTATCAGTTATACAGAATGTGATGAATCGGTATTTGAACTAATTAGAACACTCTTGTTCGTTTCCTCAGTGAAATCACACAGATCCAACCATGTTTTACAACAATTGGTCACGTGACCAACTGTTAAGAAAGAATGTTCAGTGTTGACTTTTTCCTTTTCATTCTATCTCTCTATCTTTTTATCAGAGATTAAACCTATCTTTGGCGAACTTCAAAAAAGGTCGCTAAAGCCATTAGTATCTTGTACTGCAAGGAAACTACAGGACATGAATGTTCGCGGCCCTTCTAAAGCTGATTAACGCAAATAGAATCCGGGATTTAGGTTTAAAAGAGTTTTTCACCGACTCATTGTAAGTCAACAGTTTTGAAGAAATGGTATCAACTTAAACCGAGTCAATCCGGCACAAGCCACTCACTGACTCAAATAAATTCTGGGTTCTTCCAACCATTGCCGAAGACTTGTACATCCCTTATCAGTGAAAGGGCCACAGAGAACAAGTGGTCATGCGTCATCACATGCCCGAGTGTCTGCCGAACGGGCGTGTGACCCAAACGTGAGCCTGCCTGCAGGGTTTATCTCATAAGTAGCTTTCCCCATGTTATCGGTTCTTCTTTAAGTAAACAAGCCGGCGGGGAAACGTCTGTGAT
Source organism: Orbicella faveolata (assembly GCF_042242905.1). Lineage (NCBI taxonomy): Eukaryota > Metazoa > Cnidaria > Anthozoa > Scleractinia > Merulinidae > Orbicella > Orbicella faveolata. The sequence continues at coordinate 16,481,797 of NW_028301554.1, forward strand.
CAGGTGATGGCAGTTGATGATAATGCCAGTTTCCAAGGCAAACCGATAACGTCGTCCTATCCATTGAGCCCGGAATTGAACTGTCACCCCTGAAGTTCCGTTACCGCTTTTTGGAGGCGCTTATTCGGGAGAGTCCCTTTTACGAGTAATAAAAGGCAAGAGCGAAGAGCCGGCGAGAGAAAGTCGCGAGCGAGACGAATTCATTCACCCTACTTTATTTGCTTTTTTTGGACGACTCTATAACAAGGTTCTGAGCTTTACAAAGGTTCTGTCTGTCTGTCTGTCTATCTACAGTAACTGCCATTAACAGACATGTCACGAAAGTGACGTGACTCGTTAAAACGGACCTTTCTACTGATGTCAAGCAATTTCAACAATTCTTCGTATCTTTAATGTAAACGTAAAACTACCTGGATAGATAAATTCATCCTGGTGAATTTAATAAATATGCGAAGTTTCATAAGATTCCGTTGCAAACTCGTGAAAATATCGGACCCAACATTACCAATTTTTACAAAGAACTGTATGTTAGGCGTGAAAGCGTGACATCTGTAAAAAGGTCCATTTTACCTGCCTTCCTTCTTTTGTCACTTTGCATTATGGGATGACATTTCAATGAAGTTTTAATTCAGTTCCAGCCCTCTCTCTGTCATAACGTTTTTAACGCTGCTTACCAAAGAACCAAATGCCTGGTAGAGGCTAATGCATACATGTATGTTTATCGCAGTATGTCTATTGATGGCGAATACATGCAACAGGTACATTTTATTATTTTCTAGGAATATCTTACATGTGTCAGTTATTTCCTAATCTAAATAACATGGGTTACCCTGACAAGACAGCATTCGTTATAAAGGAGATACATATATATGTAACTGGACAAAGTATCAGATACAGTTGTGCTCAAAAGGCCACTGAATGATAGGTGACTTCTTGCTTAACAGAAGGGTAGATTCAGGCCCCTTCAAAAGACGATTTTTGGTTTGCATCTGATCAGTTACACATACAATGTATAATAAACAAAATATAATACACCTCTTTAGGTAGAATAAACACAACATGTATAATACATTTAAAAGAGTCTATATTCTAGAGAAAGGAAATACTTGCAAACAAAATAACCAAGCTATTAAAATGTGTTCAGATTTTAGTTTCTTGTGTGCAATTCACATTTTGTGTGTAACTGATTAGATGCAAAGCAAAAACCTTTATAGTTAACTGCATTAGCTGTAATTACTGTAGATTAAATTTCTACTCATAATATCAACACATAGATGCACAAAAAGGAAATAATCACTAAAGGACACCTCATTTTACAATCCCCAAATGTATTTCTTCATCTAAAAATATTCGAAAATTCACTATCCAATAATGCATTTCATGCTAAGTTTCACAATATATGATTTGAAAAGTAATGTTTATTTTTTAGGTGGTATTTAACATAGAATTCATGATTCCTTTAATACATTGTATTTGGATATTAGTGAATTTTATCAAACAAAAATCAATGTACAATGTAATTTCATCCCTAAATGCTGTTTCACTGTTGCATGGTCTAGCGAACAGCATATAAAATTCTTCACCAAACACGAATTGCAACAGGGCTGTCATTAAAGACTGTAAACCATAACACCTGTTATGGCTGAGTATGCTTGATTTTCGCTTGATGCTTCGGGTTAAATTGCCCGTTGTTGAAAGAATTCACCCACAAAGACACAAGTTTGCTACGGGTGTGGAGAACAAGGCTACAGGTGACTCAAAACTTAATGACAGCCCTGTGCACTACATCAACAAATCATTAAAACTAGTACAAACACTGTTTAAATCACTTTTACATTTGCAAACAAACTTTCAGCATCAAGAGTAAGTCAGCATCTGTATGTTCTTTTTGCCATCATCAATTTCAAAACAAACCAGCAGGTTCTTGTAATTCTTTGTGAATGCTAGCTGTAATGGAATGTGTTCAGTTTGGAAACAATGCAGTAGACTCCCATCTTGACTGTAAATCTGTATTGTGGAATTTCCACGGTCACTCACAGCAAGGCTTCCATTAGTATAATCAGCTGCAATACTACACGGATGCTCCAGGCAACCCTTTCCAATTTCTTCAAGAAAATCTCCACTTTTATCAAAAACCATAATGCATTCACTACCATGATCCACAACAAAGAATTTGCCATTCAGAAACACTGCCTTTTCTGGAGACGATAGTCTGTCATCTCCAAATGACAATGTTAATTTCCCTGAGGGATTGTAGACAAGAATGTGGGGCATGGTGTCTTCTTGGGTTTCCACATAGCATGGACTGGACGAGATGATGAAACGTCCATGGATATCAACAGATAAAGATGTAAACTTGACATTTTCTTTAGGAGCAGTCACAAATTTTTTCCTAAAGTTTCCATTCATATCATAATGTAAAACACGGTTGCTTTCTCGATTTAAAACAACTATCTCATTGTCATTTGAAACTCCAATGTCCCACAGATCACCATACATGATGCGGAATTTCTTCAAGGGTTCTCCCTCCTCGTTAAAGATGTGAACATGTTTCATTTCCTCATCTAGTGCCACAAAATGACCAGAACTTCTGGACACTGCCACAGAGAAGGGGGTAAAATTTGCTACACCACAAGAAGAGCTGTCCACAATTTGAATCAATGATCCACACATTGAGTAGTCTATGCTTTTCTGAATAACTGGTGTGGCTATACACAAACCCGAGAAAGCAGAAGCTGTAGGGATGTCTTCAGGTACTGATGCAGAGTCTGTATTTATGGTAAGGTTACCTAACAAACACTTCTCCTGAATGAACTTGTCGACGGATTCTGTGTTCGCCAGTGAAACGTCAAATGGATGGGTAAATTCACAATTTGCCCAAAACATCCGTGATTCCAAGGACTCGGAGAATTCGTTTAACTCCTCGATCAAGGCTTCTTTGAGATCTTTAAGATCGCTGACTACACCATTTTGCAGAATGTCCTCTACAGTTTGGATACAACTGGAGGCATTTTCGCATAACCCTGAGGTGTTGGATTTATGCATTTCAAACGTTCCTTCGTTGCGATTCTGACTCAGTTTCTGATCTATCTCACCAAGCATCTGTGTTTCTTGTTCTCGCACCATGGTGACAACATTTTCTGCCATCGATTTTATCTTCTGCTTGATCTGTTCAGCTTGGCTTCTGGAAGTCTCGTAACGATCTTCCATTTCTTTCAGAGCGGTTTCAGCGCCTTCTAATTTACCTTTACATTTTTTCAGGGCTTCTTTGATAGCTTCCTTTTCCTTTCGTCCAGGCGTGCGCTCAATCAAACGAACCAGCAGATGATTCTTTGGGAAAGCAGCGACTCCGCCATTCGGAATCACAGACTCGATTCGACACACTGGGCACTCGATCGAACTCTGCCTCTTCTTCACCATCCCCTCAAGACAATGTTGACACACGTTATGAGCACAGTTTGGAAGACATTTAGGCTCTTCAAAATCGTCCAAGCAGACGGGACAACTGATTTCATGTTCGACTGCTGCTACCACATCATTCTGCGTGGTGGCCGCCATTTTCAGTTTGTTTTGTCTGATTATCCGAGAACACGCCACACGTGATCACGATTCCAGAGGCCGCGATCCTTTTGGCCAGCACCTTGGTATTACACAGCGCTTTTGGTAGGGGGAGGGGTGGGGAGAATTACTTGGAGACCAGGAGGTCTCGAACATTTGGAAATGGCTCCTTCGGCCTCGACGCAGGCTGCAGTCTTAAAAAGAAACTTTTGACAAGAAAGAGGAAATGAACGTTGAAACTAACCTTGGAACGTAATACATGTTTCAAAAGAATTGTAAACAATCGACTATAATCTAGATCCCCGAGTCTAGATCATTATCGTCTCATGTTCTAAATTAACTTACAAATTTTGCAGTGTTTCAGTTGATCACATATGAGAAAAGACTCCAGAAGCTTTATTGTGCTGTTGTAAATGCATTGATATCTCCAAAAGCCTACGTGGATCCATTCATTGAATATAGCGAACATTACCATAATATTATATTATCGAGTGTCGAGAAGAAGGGCCAAAGCTTTATAGACTCTTTATAACTATGGCAAGCAAACCTAGAACTAAATAGTTTTGATGTTACTCCAGGAACAGAGAGTGGAAGAAAAGAGCGGGAAACCGAAAGCGAAATACGTTGGGGTGACTATAAACAGTTTCATTTCCCCACCCTCCCCTTGCCAAGTGTTGTACCTGGAACCCACCCCCTCCCTCACTTTTGCGCTTGCAAACCGCAAGAATTCATTACCAATGAAATCTGCTGTCTCTTTAGCTTTAGCTAGCGATGTATAGCCTGTTTCAAGTGGTTACCGAACTGAAGAAGAATGTCATTTCCGATTTCTCATTTCAGGACTGACTTACATGAACTTGATATAAAGAACGACATTACGAAACAACTTCCGTCTTCCGCTTCCATTTTGGAACACACCGCAGGTAAGAATTGTTAAATGCGTCATGGTCTGTATTGGTTATGTTTTATGTTACACTGTATTGGTATACGGTATTACTAATGATACGTGGATACTTCAGCGAACAGTCAATCTAGGTTCGAAAAAGATTAATGGAATACTGCCTTTATATATGGTTGCCTTTAAAGCTTCCGATGCACCGTCGCAACCGTCATTAAGCATACAAAACATTAAAGATAGTGTCTGTGAATTGCTTATCTGTCATAATGCCGGTAATTGTACCAATATTTATATATATTTGTCTGTAAGCTGCCAAGCACATCTCGATATCGAAGATATCACATTCATATTTGCAAAATCAACAGACTAACGAATAACATTTTCTACTGCAATTTTATATAGATTATTAATTTATTTAGTGTTTTTCAACAGTGGATCGCATTTAAGCATAAGGTTATTATCTGGATTCATTTGTACAGTTTTTTTTCTAATTCAACTCTAGAGCTGCGATTTTAAAGCTGCGATAAGCTACCTACACTGGCGGATCCAGACGTTGAACTAAGTGGGACGCCAGGGCGACAGGCTATCCATCGGACTTTTAAGCTCTGGATATATTTTTATTGGCTGCTTGAACGGTCTAATGACCCGCTGTGATCACCGAAGAAAAATCGGTCCTTGTTTTAGAACGTTGTCTTGTTTGGGTTATGGCAACGTCCTATGCAATAATGCAGTTTCGTTTGTTGTTTTGAGTTAACTGAATTAACTCTGAGGAAAGTCTGTTGAAAACACAATTGTACTGCGCTTGAGAATATCGGCACTGTAACTCGCAGAGCGGAAACTGTCTGTTAGGAAGCTTATTGATACAGTTGAGTACCTCTCGAAATATGCAAATTTTGAAAGTGTTAAGGTATAATTAGATCTGTGTTTAAGGAAAACTCGGTCAGGGAAATCACACGATTAACGTGATGCCATCGGTTATTTTTTTCTTTTTCTTTCAAAATGCTTTTCGTCCACACCACGAAAACGAAAAGCCAGCGTTTTTAAATTCTTCTGATTTCAAGAGCGTTCTCGAAAAGCTCCGTTTTAATGACCTAGCAGTGTGGACGGTAGGCCTAATTTCTCCGGCGTAATGTGGATGGGCTTCGTCAGTACTCTGCCGAAACTCAATTTCGTCACCTATGTCGGATTTCGAATCTATAGTCGATTTCAAAGAACAATCTCACAATGGCTTTTATATCGTGGGTTTGTTTGAATTCGTATACCCAGTTACTGTTATCGACGTTCATTTAGAAATGAATGAAAGGTGAAGAATACTGCGGAAATTTACGTGAAATATATTTCTTTTCAGCGCCCTTCAATGTAATTTTGATGAATGTAGTACTTATGGTTTCTTCATCTTCCCTCCTGCTGAGACACCATGAACTACTCAGAACAAGAAACGTCGAACTGCCATTATCCATAGCACCTTTGGAAATTGACACATGTCTACATGTAGTTCTCGAACAAGCTGTAGACAGGAGGACCTAGGGGGAAAGTTTTGACCACTGAAACTGCTTTCATAGCGCTTTGGTAAGGGGAGGGGTGGGGAGAGTTACGAGGGTGAAGTCTTAAAAGAAACTGTTGACCAAACAGAGGAAATGAACGTTGAAACTAACCTTGGAACGTAATACATGTTTCAAAAGAATTGTAAACAATCGACTATAATCTGGATCCCCGGGTCTAGATCATCATCTTCTCATGTTCTAAATAAGCTTACGAATTTTGCAGTGTTCCAGTTGTTCACATATGAGAAAAGATTGCAAAAGCTTTATTGTGCTGTTGTAAATTCATTGATATCTCCAAAAGCGTACGTGGATCCATTCATTGAGTATAGCGAATATTACCATATATTGTCGAGTGGCGAGAAATAGGGCCGAAGCTTTATAGACTCTTTATAACTATGGCAAGCATACCTATAACTAAATAGTTTTGATGTTACTCCAGGAAGTTTGTCAAGCACAGAAAGTGGAGGAAAAGAGAGGGGATCAAAGCGAAATACGATCATGAGGAATTTGGGGTGACTATAAACAATTTCATTCCCCCACCCTCTCCTTGCCAAGTGTTGTACCTGGAACCCCATCCCCTTCCTCAATTTTGCACTTGCAAATCGCAAGAATTTATTACAAACAAGAAGAGGCCTAGAGGCCTTAACGTGGATGGCTTTTTTAAGTTTGCAGTGATCATCGTTGGTTTCTGTGCGAAGAGTGAGGCCCAGTAACGAAATTAAGTGAAAATGGTGAATGTTTTTTCTCTAAAGGAAAGAGAAAACCTTAGTTGTTGTTATCCCCCCCCCCCCCCCCCCCACCCCCACTCCTCTCTAAGAAGATGGGCTTATCAATCATGGACCTCGGGCCATTGAATTTTTGTGGCAAAAAGTCTGGGCATTTTTTCTGTGCGAATATTTTTTGGGGGAAATTTCTAAGCCCCCCACAAACAAAGATTTGGCATTTGTGACAGTTTCCTTTTCTATTATGCTACGATGACATTTACAACGATTCTTCTGCGACACCTTGCACGTGCTCAGAAGTAAAAAACAAACTTGCGGTCACACGATCTTAAAATATCGGCAAAAAAGACAAGTAAATACAAGAGTGAAGGGAATTTCTCATATATAAAAAAAGCTCCTTTTGACCTGTGTGATCTGGGCTTGATGGGAGTCACATAATGAGAAAAATTCAGAGATTTCCCTTAACCAAACAATTACCGTAAAGCCAGCAAATTTGTGGGATGAACATCTCAAAAATCTCGTTTTAATATAGCACTTATACTGGAGAAGAAACACCTTTTCGTTCAGAAGTAGATAAAACGACCTCGAGCAAACAAACACGCTCTTTCTACGAGAGAAAAGAAATCAAAACGCTAGTAATTTTTCGAAAGCTATTTGCATACGTGTCGCCTGAATCCCCGGGCCTGAATCGATGCTCCTGAATGGATGCTCTCGAATCAATATATTATTTTTTAGCATATACCACACAAGTGAATAGTGCTTTTCGCGCGCTCTGATTGGTTAACTCGGAGGTGATTAGCAAGTACTATTCACCTCCGAGCAGCCGGCGCGAAAGATTTTAAAATTTCCGACCGCTTGTCACACATAAAATAACGCTTTGATCCGCTAATTATTCAGCTTGTGTGGTATATACTAAAACAATTATTCACCTCAGTGTCGGTGAAAATGATGGATATTTACCGCCACTTCTGTGAATAATAGGCCCTTTGCAGGATCCGGTCACATGGTACGGAATTAATTACGCTGGGACGCAAGTTACGCAGTGGGACTTCCAAAACAAAGGAAAGTCGGGCTGGACTGGTACGAGTTCCTTTGTTTTGGAAGTCCCATTGTGTAACTTGCGTCCCAGCATAATTAATTCCGTATCATGTGACCGGATCCTGCAAAGGGTCTATTGTTAACTATTAGTCTGAACAGTTTATTGCGAATGTTACTCCATGTTTTCTACGAGCCGTGCAGTTCTTAGTCGGCTTGCTATGTATATGGCTTTGCTCTTTCTTAAAATGAATGCTGGATTCGACGCTGCTGTCTGATCTGAAAGCGTAAACAACACACATTTGAGACATTTGGTCAGATCAAGTAAGTTGCAGGGTAAACAATGAGTCCTTCCTCAAGCGTTCGAAACGCTTGTTCAGGTTTAAATATTTCAAATCGAAGCAATGCGAAAATAAATTAAGCTCAAAACAACGAAATCCAAGTCTATAATAACTAAACAAGAGGTTATTTCGATGGTTCCTTATTTTAATAACCTCTTGTTTATACTTAAAAGTATACACCTTCAAATTTTCTTCGAACACATGCAGTCCACCTAGCGTGCACTACAAAAAAATGAACATGTTGCGCTGTGTTCTAAAGGCGACGAAATACGAGAAACAAACACCCGTATCTCGCATATCGCCGCTTTAAAATGTGTTCGATACAAATACTCTCAACTTGGCTGATGTTTCGAGTTTTTCACCTTGCGTGATCAACTTTGTTGTTGCGAATAGAAGAGAGCGGGTCTACTTTGAGCTACAAATTTTGGCTTGCTGCTCGTTCATCAAACTCACAACTTGTCACGCATAAAATTTGCTCACATTTCGCGACAAGTTGAGGGTTTGTGTATCTCGTGAAGCCGTCTCGGAGCTTACCGCATGAGGTCTTCCATGTTGCGACAAAATCAACCTTGAATCCGGATTAGAAAAAACAACAGGAGCTACCATTGGCTACAATGTAATTACCTGTAGCTAATAACAACTTACGGTATGATTTGTGACTACCATGAAGAAAAAAAAATCGTCCTAATTTCTAACGCGAATTGCTTCGCATCCGCGTAATGAAATCTGCTGTCTACTTAGTTTTAGTTAGCGATGTATAGCCCGTTTCAAGTGGTTATCGAACTGAAGAAGAATGTTGTCCGATTTCTCATTTCAGGACTGACTTACATGAACTTGATGTAGAGAACGACATTACGAAACAACTTCCGTCTTCCGCTTCCATTTTGGAACACACCGCAGGTAAGAATGCGTCATGGCCTGTATTGGTTATGTTTCACGTTACAGTGTATTGGTATACAGCATTACTAATGATTCGTGGATACTTAGCGAACAGTCAATCTTGGTTCGGAAAAGATAAATGGAATACTGCCTTTATATATGGTTGCCTTTATAGCTTCCGATTCACCGTCGCAACCGTCATTAAGCAAACAAACCGTGAAAGATAGTCTTAGTGAATTGCTTATCAGCCATAATGTCAGTAATTGTACTCATATTTATGTATATTTGTCTGTAAGCTGCCCAGCACATCTAGATATTGAAGATATCACATTCATATTTGCAAAATCAACAGACTAACGAATAGCGATTTTACATAGATTAATAATTTATTTGGTGTTTTTCATCAGTGGATCGCATTTTAGCATAATTATATTATCTGGATTTATTTGTTGAGTTTTTTTCTAATTCAGCTCTAGAGCTGCGATTTTAAAGTTTCAATAAGCTATCTACAGTGGCGGATCCAGACTGCCCTAGATCCGCCACTGATTCTATCTATCTAGTCCATCGACAGCTCCATCGGTGAAATCTGTTGTTAGTTTACATACTTTGAGTGTTTCAAAACTCATTTTGACCAACCCTGTTTACCCTTATTCAGAAATGAAGGTCGTTACCATCAGAACTATTTCGGTTGACACCAGCTGGCGTCACTTAGTGTGACGCCAGGGCGATAGGCTATCCAGCGGACTTTTAAGCTCTGGATATATTTTTTATTGGCTGCTTCAACGGTCTAATGACCCGCTGTGATCACCGAAGAAAAATCGCTCCTTGCTGTAAAACTTTGCCTTGTCTGGCTTATGACAACGTTCTGTGCAATAATGCAGTTTCGTTTGTCGTTTTGAGTTAACTGAATTAACACTGAGCAAAGTCTGTTGAAAACACAGTTGTATTGCGCTTGAGGATATCGGCACTGTAACTCGCAAAGCGGAAACTGTCTGTTAGGAAGCTTCTTGATACAGTTGAGTACCTCTCGAAATATACAAATTTTGAAAGTGCTAAGGTATAATTGGAATTCACGCAAGAATACGTAACCGGAGATAGTTCTCAGTTTAGGAATTTATGTAATTTGAAGAGTATCTCATGTCGTTCAGTTCCGTGTGGACGAAAAGTGCATGTAAACGTATAAGAAATATGCGTACACGGAGGTACATGGCACATAGGGCCGCAACATCTCTGCACCTCAGTCTGTCCCTAGTTCTGTATTCGCTGCCGCAATCCATGAGTTGCAACCCTGCTTGACCCTTTCTCTTGTCGCAGTTATTCGCGACGTTTCACGAGGTCGTCCTCTTATGCCTAATATGTCACTTGCATACTTCCTCATTTCAGTGGTAACTTGAGTTGTCTTACCAACTTGATTTAGGTTACGGACATTCCATGTTGCGATCTTGACTTGCACTTTTGGGGTAACACGTGACCTTCTCCCCGTCTCATCGTGATACGACGATCTGAGTTTTCTCAACCAAAGTATGGGTCATCTGGAGCGTGCGGCTTAAAAGGGTTTTATCAAATATATTCTTAATTTCTTTTTATTTATTGCTTTGTTAATTGTATTCATTGCGTTAACTCAGGCCTCGTCAACATTACGCCGGAGAAATTTGAACTAGTGAGAGACTCTCAGATAGTGCAAAGTGTAAGTTACGGCTCTGATACAGTAGTCACATAGGTCACCACCCATGCCGTTCTCTCCCTAGGTAGTCAACTAGGCCTTTTCCTCTTGCAGAATATGAGCGGACAAAAACTTGATAAGACGTAATCTCGGCATTGGGTATGTTTCATGTTTATATTTTCTTTCAAGGCCCAAAAGTAACTTACAATTACCGTTTGTCAAGACGGCTTTGAATTTTATTGTGGTGTTTTACGCTGAGTTTCGCTCATTTTAAATTCAATAAGGCGCAAAAGTACACAATTTTACTTTTCACGCCAACGTATGTAACTTGATACTTTTGTTTTCCTCGCTAAGGTAGGTAACATAAAACCCGTCTTTCCTCGAAAATATAAGAAAGATGTGTACTTTTTACTTACTGCTGGAGATAAATAGAATAAAGCTAAATATCTTATGAGGAAGAGGAACGATTTTGTTTTATTCCAAACGTAAATTTTCATTTCACAGCTAAACAAGAACTAATCTAGTTATCAAATAGTCTCGTCCAGTCGCGGAATAGTGTATTCTTGTTCACGTCAAACTAATATACAATATCGATTAATACAACTGAGGAGCGTTTCAATGGGAAGTATTGAACGTAGAGATCGTTACTTGGTCGAAATTACATCCTACATCCTCGGTGAGAGGGTCGCCTTAAAGACTGATGAAATTGATTGGCGGTTTCATTAAGTGCCACGGAGTCTGCGGCAATAATTGCGAGTTTCTTGTGTCACAAATTTACTAGTTTTACGTATAACTAACGAGTAGAAAGTTTCGGCTGATTATATGAAGTTTTTGCTCCCTTCATAGAAGAGGAAATAAACAAGCCGCTAAGGAGAAGCATTCTTTATTTGAACCTTGGCAAACACACGATAGTACAGCAGACGAAATTTCTTGAATCGAGCTAGGGGTGATTCCAATAACAGCAGTGTTATTTGCACTGAAAAGGGAGAACTGTCGTTACCTGAAATACAGCTGCTATCCCCGGTCAAAATAGTCCAGTTCTGGCTCTATCTCTGTCAAGCAACGCTACGGTAGCGTTGCGACACTGAAGGCTAACTTATCTGCGCATGCGTTTCGAGCAAATTGCATTTGTTCTCAAGACAATAGCACCACAAGGATAGCAAGAGATTTGCGAAAACGTGTATTCAGCTTTGTCATGTTTTCATGAAATCAGCGTACGTATGACATGTTTTGCGTAGTGCACTCGGGTACCTACCCCACCTAGCCCCCGTTCATGCAAGGTTAACTGATTAAATGAAATTAATTAATTAAACAAACATTAAGGTTTGCACCTTATGGCGTTATTGCTTTACAGCGTTAGTGCCTTAGCGAACAGCAGCCCCCTAAACCATCCCAATGGTGCACTCTGCACTAAAAAGGAGATTTCATTTTGAAAACGCTTCAAATGTTTTCCTTCCACACTACGCCGGAGGAATTTGAAAACGCAACAATCACTGGTCATTTTGGATTTGTGTTTAAGGAAAATTCGGTCAGGGAAATCACACGATTAACGTGATGCCACCGTTTTTTTTTTTTTTGTTGTTTTTTTTTCAAAATGTTTTTCGTTCACACGACGAAGACGAAAAGCCAGCGTTTTCAAATTCTTCTGGTTTGAAGAGCGTTCTCGAAAAGCTCCGTTTTCGTGACCTATTAGTGTGGACGGCAGGTCTAATTTCTCCGGCGTAATGAGGACAGGGTTTCAGTAGCAGCCCGTCAGTACTCTGACCGAAACTCAATTCTGACTACACTCACACGAGACATTAATGTGAAACGTTTATTGAGGATGCGTCAGTCGGCCATCAGATTCGATGTAACCTAATGTTTACCTCCCAAATTTAACCAATGGTTCCACGACTTAGAACCTGTGCTACGCCAGATACGAAAAACAACTGAAAACCCACCCTTTAGATGTGGCCAATAAATATGTGGAAACGTATTCCTCATTTAATGCAGTAGCACGAGACCCAGAGGAAAGGGTATTCTACAGTTATTTACCAAGTTGATCAAATTGAAACGTAATCATAAAAAATAAGTTGGCGAACACTACGACTGACCGACCTAGAATGACTTAAATCTCCTGCCAAAATTAGCATCCCGTAATTTACCGTGAGTCTCTCCAACGTGCCGTAAGAATAATAATTTCCCACGAATTTGTCCCTCGATTGTCAGAAATTACATATTTGGTCACCTATGTCGCATTCCGAATCTACTTTCAAAGAGGAATCTCACAATCGCTTTTATATCGTGTGTTTGTTTGAATTCGTACTTTGTTAGTGTTAGCGGCATTCAGTTAATAAAATGAATATCTGACCGAATTCGCAAAAACATGCCCGCATTGACTCAGACAGTCCCACCGGCCAGGAGCCCTCTGACCACCCCCTTGGCTAGGAGATTGGCCCCTCACGCATGCACTTGGCATGGACCATTCTAGCAGGGTGCCATGTCAACACAGAAGCCTCAAACAAGGTTAAACAACTGAGCAAAATACTCAGAAACACAGTCAACATCAAGGTTATTTAACACTGAAAACTCAAAGTCTAGCTCGCTGGGGGTGTCAGTACAAGACACCCTCCCCTCCCCCCTGCTTTTGACAGCTGGCCGCACCCAAACCTCCAGCAGATAGGCTAGTGCCTGGGCCATGTGCCCGGCCTCGCCTTAACGGAGCCCCCCACCCCCACCCCCTGGGTTTAAGGTCGCTAGCTTAGCCTGAATTCGGGCTGCGCCCGAATCCAGGCGAAAACCTAGCGGGCATGTTTTTGCGAAATCGCTCAGATATAAAAGGCGAAGAATACTGCAGAAATTTACGTGAAATATATTTCCTTTCATCGCCCTTCAATGTAATTTTGATGAATGCAGTATTAATGATGTCTTCTTCCCTCCTGTTGAGACACCATGAACTGTTCACAACAAGAAACGGTAAACAGTAACCATTACTGATAGCACCTTTGCATTTGGAAATTATCGAGTACCCAGTAGTAAAAAAAACCTTCTCGAAATAGCTGTAGACAGAAGGAGTTAGGGGGAAGGATTTGACCACTGAAACTGCTTTCACTTCAGGTAATGAAATTATGAAGCTATTGCCTGTATGTTGACGTGTGTTGACAAGGTTTCCTAAAAGTACTAGCTTGTCTTTGCAATCTCAATCTCGCGCAGAGAAACGTAAGAAGAAAGACAAACTGTTTTAAATCATGAATAGATATAGCATCTTCTTTTTCTTTATTTTTTATATAGGTTGCCAGCTTTATGGAGACCGTAGACGAGATTCTTGAAGCCCTCTTTATTGGCATTGCAGTAGCATCGTTTCTGCTTCAAACATGTCGTTACACTAAAGCCATTGAACTGTTCAGTGAATGCTTGGTTGTTCTGCAAAAGAATTCTTCAAAGTTAAAGACGAACAGATTGGACAACTTTAACGCTCTGATCTACCGCAATCTGTTTAAAATTTTCTTTCTAGTTGGCGACTACGAGAATGCCATCCACAACGGCGAGAAGGCATTTCCTCTATACGAACAGATTGGTGATTTTGAAGGTGCAGCCGGTTTGCTCGAGAAAATCGGTGACGTGTATAGGCTTACTGGCGAACATGTTAAAGCCAAAGAAAGATACGAGGAAGCATCCACATTCCACTCGAGCGTGATGCTCCTCTCTACCTTTACTGACGTGTTGGCTATCAACCGAAGAGAACATCTAAACAAAATGCTGGTATTGACAACCAAAACTGGTAACAAGGAAATGGAAGGAGCGCTTCTTACCCAACTTGGTGATTTGTTGTTTTCTCGTTTCGAATACGCTAAAGCTAAGGACTGTTTTCAAAGGGCGCTCGCAATCTGGAAAGAAAAGGGTAAAAGAATAAAACAGGGAAGAACACTTAACTCCCTCGGCAAAGTCTGTAGGAAAGCTGAAGACTACCAACAGGCACAAAAATATTACGAAGAGGCAATGGAAATTTTTAAGGACCTTGATGAGATAAAAGAGCTCGGAGTGGCCTGTGGCGAGCTTGGAAAAGTGTACAACAGTCTTCGTGATTTTCACAAGGCAAAAACATTACAACAGAAAGCTCTCGAAATAAGTGTGAAAACTGGAGACAAACACGGAGAAACCATAGATTACCGAAACCTCGCTGATGACCACGTGTCGCTGGGGGAATATCGTGAGGCAAAAGAATGTTATCAAAAGGCACTTTCTATTAGTAAAGAATTTGGTTATAGACAAGAAGAAGCGTTTGTTTACAGTGATCTGGGAAGTTTTTATCGCGGTCAGAACGACTTGAAACGGGGAGAAATTTATTCAAAGAGGGCGTGTGAAATCTACAAAGAAATAGGTGACAAGCTACACGAAGGATCCGAAAATAGCGATCTTGGTGAACTCTATTGTCTTCTTGGCAAGTACGACGACGCGAGGAAATGTCATGAAAAGGCGCTTGCTATCACAAAAGAAATTGGTGATCGACAAGGAGAAGGGGGAGCATACTGTAACCTTGGTTATTTGTATCAATCTCTTGGTGACTATGGTAAAGCAAAAGAATGTCATCAACAAGCACTTGCTATCTCCCTAGAAACAAATCACCTAAGAGGGCAAGGAGTAGATTATGGTAACCTCGGAACGGTTTTCCAACATCTAGGAGATTATGACAAGGCATACGAGTACCACAAGAAAGCCCTGGAGATTAGGATTCGAACTGGTCACAAAGAAGGATTGCCTACAGCATACCATCACCTGGGAGCTGTTTGTGTGCATCGTGGGGAATATGCGAAGACCAATAAATTAATCAAAAAGGCTCTTACAATCACGAAAGAAATTGGCGACAGAAGAGTTGAAGCAAAGATCCTGTGCAATTTGGCATCTTTAGAACAAACTATTGGCGAACATGAAAAAGCGATAGAGCACTACAGAGAGGCGCTCCAAATCACCAAAGAAGTCAACGATATAAGGCAAGAAGGGGTAATAAATAGTAACCTTGGAACTGTTTATCAATCTCTTGGTGACTTAACTACGGCCAAGAAGTATTTAGAAAAGTCATTGGCAATC